>NW_025999941.1:1062936-1070039 GCF_001458135.2 Marmota marmota marmota | reverse complement strand
TTTTTTTTTTTTTTTTTTTTTTTTTTTTTTGGTACTGGGGATTAAACCCAGGGGCACTTAACCAAGGCTTGTCCAAGATTACAAAGAAGAAACAGCTGTGCAGGTGTTAGTTTTCTGTAATCTAGATTGTCATACCAAGAGCTTCACTGGTTATTACACATACTAGTTCTCTTTTTATGTGTACAATAGCATAGGAGCCACAGCTGCATTTTTAATACAACATATAAATAAAGAAATATAAAAAAACATTTTGAAGGAGGTTGAGGTAAAATTAATGAAGAAAGTCATGAACAAAGGGAAAAGTTGTATTCTTTCTTTTAATTTTTTTTGTACGAGGGATTGAACTCAGTGGTGGTTAACCACTGAGCAACATCCTCAGCACTTTTTATTTTTTATTTTGAGACTGTGTCTCACTAAGTTATTCAGGGCCTCACTAATTCGCCGAGGCTAGTGTTGAACTTGTCATCCTTCTGCCTCAGCCTCCAGAAACACGGGGATTACAGGTGTGTGCCACCACACCTGGCTCTTTGTTTTAAATTTGAACAGATTATCATTTTTATCAATAAAGAAAAAATAAGATTTTATAAAAAACTGATTACTTTTAACCTTTTTAATATTAAAATCATTATTTTAAAATCATTTTAGATTTACGGAAAAGTTGCAAAAATATTCCAGAGAGTTTCACTAGAGGAAGTTTCCATATACTCTTTATCCAGTTTAACAGACTGAATCATTTTTCCCCAAACTGGCATGTTGAAGTCCTTATCCTAGCATCTTGGAATGTGACTGTGCTTGGAGATAGCACCTATCAAAGAGATAATTATGAAAAAATGAGATTATATAGGTGGGCCTTACATCAATGACTGATTTTTCTTTCTTTTTTTAAATTTAAAAAAATTTTTTTTTGGCACTGGAGATTAACCCAGGGGCAATTAACCACTGAGCCTCATCTCCAGACTTTTTTTGTATTTTATTTAAAGACAGGGTCTCATTGAGTCGCTTAGGGCCTCACTAAGTTGCTGAGGCTAGCGTTGAACTCTTGATCTTCCTGCCTCCGCTTCCCAAACCCCTGGGACTACAGGCATGTGCCACCATTCCAGCATGACTGATGTTTTTATATGGGGAGATTAGGGCACCAATACACAAACAGAGGGTGACCTCCTAAGGACACAGTAAGAAGCCAGCCATCTGCACACCAAAGAGTGAGGCCTCAGGATAAAACCAGTCTGCAGACAACTTGCTCTTGGATTTCAGCCATCCAGAATTGAGAGAAAGTGAATTTGTTGTATAGGTCACTTAGCCTAAAGCATTTTTTTCACGGCAGCTTTAGTGAATTCATGCACCCAGTTTTTTAACAATTTTCCCCATTGTTAACACTTTGTATTGTTATGGTTAAGTTTAGAAACTGACATTGGTACATTGCTATTAACTAAATTCCAGACTGAGTTTCTGTAGTTTTTAATCAATGTCTTCTTCCTCTTCCACCAAACACTACCAGAGTTTATGGTTTGACACCAGATCATACTCCGTTTTGAAGGATATCACAGGAAAGGGGCTCACTCACCCCAGTAGGATGGCTATGATATATATTAAAAGAAAGTGATAAATTGGCTGGGCATGGTGGCATACAAGTCAGAAGATTGAGGCAGGAGGATCTCAAGTCCAAACCCAGCCTCACCAACTTAACCAGGCCCTAAGAAACTAAACAAAACTCTGTCTCAAAACAAAAAAGAAAACATGGTTGGGGATATAACTCAGTGGCAAAGCCCCCTGGGTTCAATCCCTAGTACCAAAAAAAATAAATGAATGAATGAATAAATAAATAAAAAGACAAAAGAAGGTGAGGATTCAGTTAAAGGGACCTCTTATCCACAGTTGGTGGGAATGAAAATTAGGGCAGACATTATGGAAAATGGAATGAGGACTCCTAAAAAAATATCTAAAAATAGAGCTGCCATATGACCCAGCTATCATACTACTGAGTATATAGACAAAGGAAATGAAATCAGCATACCAAAGAGACACTTGGACTCCCATGTTTGTTGGAGCACTACTCACAACAGCCAAGATATGGAATCAACCTGTGTGTGCATTGGTGGATGAATGAATATAGAAAATGTGATATATATGCACAATAAAATATTATTCAGCCATACAAAGAAAGAAATCAGGTCATTTGCAGCAACATGGATGGAACTGGATGATATGAAGTGAAATAAGTCAGGAACAGAAAGACAAATATTCACTTATATGCAATGCTAAAAGTTGATCTCATAAAAGTAGAAAGTGGTTACCAGAGCCTAAGAAGGGGGAGTGGATATAGAGAGGATGAAAAATAGGCACAGAGGTGCAGTTTACTAGCAGGAATAACTTCAAGTGTTTTGTAGCAGAGTAGGATAACTATTGTTGATGACAATTAATTATGCAATTAATTGTATATTTCCAAATAGCTAGTAAAGAGGACTTTAAATGTTCCCAGCCCAAAGAAGTGAATTATTAGGTATGCCAATTACTCTGATCTGACCATTTCACATTGCATACACATATTGAGAGGTTACAATGTGCCCTGTAAATATATAAAATAACTTTGTGCCAATTAAAATTAAAAAAATAAAATAAAAATTCTTACCCCTATATAAAATAAAAAGTGAAGAGCTCAGCAGGAACAAAATACCATGACAGTAGTAGGACAGTTAATGAGTAAGTATGTGTGTGTGTGGTAGGGAAGGGTTCATATGAAATATTAAGGATTCAGGTTTCAAATATATATATACATATACATATATATAGGCAATAAAAATGCCTGTACTTACTAACAAGATATGTAGAAAAATAATTTTAGAAATATATCAGAATGCAGTTAGGTCTGGTGTTGAATAATGGCTGGACCTAGACTAGGGTAATGTCAGTTAAGATGGAATATTAATCTAAGAAATATTGTAGGAAAGAATATTAAAAGAGCTGGATGAATAAATATCTATATTCCAAGTAAAGGAAAAACAAGTAAAATAAATGAGTCATTCATTTAAACTAGAGAAGCTAGGAGAATTATGGTAAAATACACAGATGAGAAAATGAGGGTAATAAACTGGTTTGGTAAAGGAAATATTGATATCCAAATGGTACTTCAGGATGAGTGTTTAACAGTTTGTTTCCAGGTCTTACATACTGGCTTGCCTCAGAGAGTCTCAGTTTAAGTCTGTTGTCCAGGCACAATTAATAAGATTGCCTCTTTCACTTATAAAAATAACCATTTGGACAATAAATAATTCTGTTACCCTAGCTGTACTCTAATAAAATGTGTAATCCTGGAACCCTCTGGAATTTCCAGATGATGCCAACTTTGAAGTGCAATGCTAGAGAATTTGAAGGAATGCCAGGCGTCGACATTGGTACATGTTGATTTATCCATAGTCAAATTTTATCTCAGAATGTGGAACATCACTTTGAGGGTCACAGTGAGACAAAAATAGATCTGAAGCTAAATTCTTGTTTTCTTTTTACAGAGACATGAAAAGACCATTTGATTCTTAACATATAATTAAGTTGAAGGAGGGGAAAAAAAAAAGAAGATAATACTGGAAATAAATCCTCCATGATAGATCACTATTGGGGGAGTTCATTTAACCACACAGAGAAAGTGACTAGAAACAAGGGGGCCAAGACTTACTTTAATTTATATTATTTTTAACATTGAACTATAACATCTGTACTACACCAGAATGGAAAGCTAGTTCCTACCTGGACTTGGGGAGATTTGATTGCCTTGACACCATTTAAACTTTATTTGAACCCAAGTTATTTAAAGTATATTTAAAGCACAGAAGTGGATATCTCCCGCCTGGTTCCTGCAGATTTAACTAATGAGCTTGAAGCATTTTAGGTCAGGCAGAATATTGGAAACAGAAGGAAACTAATTTTAGTTTGATTGATTATAATACCATATCCTCAAATCTTTCTTTTCTCACGTACTTTACATATTGCATCTGTTAAGGAATCTTTCTCAGTGGAGCAGTATATAAAAGAGATACAGACGCAGACTCCAACGGATGTTGGGAGCACAAGGAAGGTCATATGGAATGCATTCAGCTGAATGCAAAATTCAACATCTGGAGGAGTTGAATTTTGATCCCAGCACTGCTGTTGACTTGCAGTATCGCTCATGGAAAAATCCCTCATTTCCTCTGAGCTTCAAAAAAACTGTTCTTAAAAATGGGGACCATCCTGTCATCTACTGTATGGGTCATATATACAATGGAAAAGCTCATCTCAAAATGAGTTGGGAAACCTTACAAAGACAATGTCAACTATTGCTAAATTTACATCAAGATACAAATACATGTTTAGAAGTGCATTGGTGTCGTGCCCTGCTTGGTAGTGTAAATCTGCATATTCTGCTCCAGATGTTTGTTCAGACTCTTTGGAGAATTAGTTGGAAAGCTGCTTTCTCTATGAAATCCCCTCCTCTGATTATTCCTATCTCTGAGGCTTAGCCAAGTTATTGGATCTAACTCATAAATGAGTACTGTCCCATAACAACAAACCCTGGCCTCAATCTAATAATAAAACTCAGACATTTTAATATTAGAAAAAAAGATAAAACCATATTATGTGTTAGCTTACCACTCAAATATAAACTCTTTTAACACTTTTCTATACGTATTTTGTCTTATTCTTTAATAGATCTGTATATTTAACTAACATGTGAGTGTATATGTAACCGTGTGTGTGTGTGTATATCCTACATTTTTCTGGATAATATGCTCTTTCAACTTTCCAGAACAGCTGAATTTAAATCTCTTCCATGCTTTTAAAATTCTTAATGTTATGCCTGCTTCTTTACCTTCAGCAAAATTGTCTTTTTTCTACTAATGAGAAATAAGAGGCCATTATTTGAAATTTTCTCAAATTCTTCCCTTTAGACCTACAAATGAGGCAACATCATAAGCCATCTTCTCCTTTTTACCATCCAGTCATGTTCTCCTTTCCACAATTAGATCAACATTACATGTTCTCAGGAATCTTATTATAACAATTCTTCTTTCTGATTCTTCCTCTTTAATTGGCTCACTCACATTGACACTTAACATTTTTTCAGCTGTAAAGAGTTGTTTCTAGAGGTCACAGTTGTATATTTGAGTTACTCCTGCGCCCCAGTTCATGGCTGACTATCAGTAATTTTCTTTATTCCACCCTGATCCACTTACCAGCCAACCAGTGGGTCCTGATAAAGTTTACCTACATGCACATTCTTATATGTGTAAAATGAATACAGTTGTCCCCCTGATGATCCCCAGGATATACAATCCATCATTTCTACTATGTGCCAGAAGCTGCAGCTATTGACTGAGCATCCCTAATCTAAGTGTCATGTCATCACTCAAAAGTTTTGGATTCTGGATTTCAGAGTTTGGATTTTTTTATTAGGGATGTTTGATTTGTAAAGTATTTCTGGTCTTAAGCATTTTAGGTAAGGGATACTCAATCTGTAGTACCGAATTCTATGTATAGTATGGCCTCTTTTTCCCCTCTTATGCATACATACCTATGATAAAATTTAATAATTTAGGCACAGTTAAAGATCAAAAATAACATAAAATAAAACAATTACAACAGTATACTGTAATAAAAGTTCTGTGAATCAGGTCTCTCTGTTTTAAACTATCTGTACTTACCCTTCTTGTTATGGTAATGTTAAATGCTGTCATA
The DNA here is from genome assembly GCF_001458135.2 of Marmota marmota marmota. NCBI lineage: Eukaryota > Metazoa > Chordata > Mammalia > Rodentia > Sciuridae > Marmota > Marmota marmota. Next base: position 1,064,330 of record NW_025999941.1, on the reverse strand, counting down.
TCTATGGGATGCAATGAAGTGAGATGAACAACTAAGCATTTATCATTCACTGTGGCCATAACTCTTATAATTTGAGACATGACAGCAAAACTAGCATACTTTTCTTTTTCTGCCCTCACGGTTTCACAAATAGAAGATTTTCTTTTTCTTGTTAAGTACTTTTACCATCTCACTTAAAGGGAGCATGTATGACTTCTCTTTGGCATATACAAATTGCCCATGTCACTGTCCTTGTACTTGGGGGGCCACTTTTAAGTAAAATAAGGGTTACTTGACACAGCTGTGTGATGGTTACCGAGACAATCTGATAACTGAGTCAGTTAACAAGTGACCAATTGGCAGGTATCACACACAGCATGAGTATGGTGGACAAAAGGTGATTCACACCCTGGCATAAACTGTGTGCAATATAAAACTCTTAAATTGTTTATTTCTGGAATTTTCCATGTCAGTCTACAGATGACTGTGAATAGACAAAACCATGGAAAGTGAAACCATGGCTAAAGGGGGGCTACTGTGAAGTGTTTGTATTGTTGAAATTTTCTACCTAACATCAGAATCATAAAAGATATTGTCAGACAGCTAAAAGAATATTGGTTTTTATGACTAGTGAAAACAGCAAGGTGGAGATTTGGTGGTATTGTATGGTCAAATGGACTTGCTAACAATTTTGTCCACTTTTATATCTCTTTATTTTCTTTTTTTTAAATTTTTTTGTTGGTTGTTCAAAACATTACATAGTTATTGACATATCATATTTCACACTTTGATTCAAGTGGGTTATGAACTCCCATTTTTACCCCGTATACAGATTGCAGAATCGCATTGGTTACACATCCACTGTTTTACATATTGCCATACTAGTGTCTGTTGTATTCTGCTGCCTTTCCTATCCTCTACTATCCCCCCTTCCCTCCCCTCCCCTCCCATCTTCTCTCTCTACCCCATCTACTGTGATTCATTTCTCCCCCTTGTTTTTTTTTCCCTTTCCCCTCACTTCCTCTTGTATGTAATTTTGTATAACCATGAGGGTCTCCTTCCATTTCCATGCAGTTTCCCTTCTCTCTCCCTTTCCCTCCCACCTCTCGTCCCTGTTAAATGTTAATCTTCTCATGCTCTTCCTCCCTACTCTGTTCTTAGTTGCTCTCCTTATATCAAAGAAGACATTTGGCATTTGTTTTTTAGGGATTAGCTAGCTTCACTTAGCATAATCTGCTCTAATGCCATCCATTTCCCTGCAAATTCCATGATTTTGTCATTTTTTAATGCAGAGTAATACTCCATTGTGCATAAATGCCACATTTTTTAATCGATTCATCTATTGAAGTGTATTTAGGTTGGTTCCACCGTCTAGCTATTGTGAATTGTGCTGCTATGAACATCGATGTAGCAGT
>NW_025999941.1:948682-1061421 GCF_001458135.2 Marmota marmota marmota | reverse complement strand
AAAAGGGGGAAGGGAGGTGGGGCATATGCAATTCCTCTATAGTATATTATTCTGGTGATTCAGTTGTTAAAGACCTTTTTTGTGTACAATTTTTGGTTTCACATATGTTGAGGTTGTGAAGACCCGAGGGGAAGGGTAGAGGAGACTGGGTGCATGGCTGAAAAGAGAGAGAGAAGAGAGAAAAAGAAAGATAAAAAGAAAGAAAATGTCTCTCAGAACTCTCTTTTCGTTTCTTCCAGTTGGTGGCGTTGTCTATTCCTAGCTTGAGTGTCTGGGTTCAGGATGGTGGTGGTAGTCAGTGTGAGAGGACTTGAGCTTCCACCTGTGGCCTCTCTACTCTTATTCTCTGAGATGTAAACCAGGTGCCTGATCCGTTGCAGAACCACACTGGTAGCCACGCCAGTCAACCGGTTGGTGGGTTTTAAGGGTTGGTGGGATTTTCCAAGATGAGTTCCATCAGTTTTTCTCATAAGGTGTTTGATGAGGTGGGGGTGTTGGGGAAACCTTATGTTTGTCAAGAGCTCAGTCAGGTGACCGAAAGGGTGGGTGGCAGGGCCCCTCCTCCAGTTGGAGTGGTCTGTCTACCTCACTGGCGGGAGGCTGGGCTCCTCCAACTGGGGAGGTCTGTCTACCGCTCAGGCGAGTCGCTGGGCCTGTTCTCCAGGTCGCAGGTCTGCCTACCGTGCCAGCGCAGGCGGTGGCTGGGCCCCTCCTCCAATTGGGGTGCTCTGTCTACCATGCCGGCGGGCCACTGGGCCCCTTCTCTGGGACACGCAGCCTGCCTACCTTGCAGGCGGCGGCTGGGCCCCTCATCCAATAGGGGTGATCTGTCTACCACGTGGGGGGGGAATTGCTGGGCCTGTTCTCCAGGTCGCAGGTCTGCCTACCTTGCAGGCGCAGGCGGCAGCTGTGCTCCTCCTCCAATTGGGGTGATCTATCACGCCGTTGGGTCGCTGGGCCCCTTCTCAGGGACGCGCGGTCTGCCTACCTTGTGGGCGGCGGCTGGGCCCTTCCTCCAATTGGGGTGATCTGTTTACCTCGCCAGCGGGCCGCTGGGCCTGTTCTCCCGGTCGGTCGCAGGTCTGCTTACCTTGCAGGCACGGGTGGCGGCTCTCTATCTCTTTATTTTCTTGCCTTACTGAATAGGCTGGCCCCTCTGGTGAAAATGTGAATCAACATTATGACGTTAAACATCCTTGTATTATTTCAAATCTTAGAAAAAGAATATTTACTCTCTCACCATTACTTGTGGTATTAGCAGAATATTTCTTTGTAGGTGTCCTCCCCTTTTTCTTTAGGTTGAGGATATCCCCTGTCATTCCTTATTTACTGAGGACTGTAATCAAGAATTTTGTAGATTTTTGTCCAACTATTTTTCTTCTTAATCAACTTGTTTTATAACCCTGACCACTCTATGATTTATTTATAATCTATCTGGATGACTTTTTTGTATTTTGTTGTTAGAAAAAGTGTTCCACACAGGTCAATTAGGTCACTTTTTTAGGTATATATGACAGCAGAATGCATTTTGATACATTTTTGTATCGAATTTACACAATTGCACATTTTTGTATCAAATGTACACAATTGCAGCACAACTTTACATTTCTATGGTTCTACAAGATGTAGTGTCCCACCACATGTGCAGTCATACATGTACATAGTTCAATGATGTCTATCTCATTCCACCATTTTTCCTACCCCCATGCCCACTCCCCTTTGCCCAAAGTTCCTCCATTTTTCCCATGTCCCCACCATTTTGGATAAGTATCCACTTATCAGAGAGAACATTTGGTCTTTGGTTTTTGGGGATTGGCTTACTTCACTTAGTATGATATTCTCCAACTCCATCCATTTACCTGCAAATGCCATAATTTTATTCTCTTTTAATGCTGAGTAATATTCCATTGTGTATATACCACAATTTCTTTATCCATTCATCTACTGAAGGGCATCTAGGTTGGTTCCTCAATTTAGCTATTGTGAATGAGCTGCTATGAACATTGATATGGCTGTGTTACTATAATATGCTGATTTTAAGTCTTTTGGTATAGACCAAGGAATGGGATAGCTGGGTCAAATGGTGGTTCCATTCCAAGTTTTCTAAGGAATTTCCATACTGCTTTCCAGATTGGTTGCACCAATTTGCAGTCCCACAGCAATGAATGAGTGTGCCTTCCCCCCCACATCCTTGCCAGCATTTATTGTTGTCTGTATTCTTGATAACTGCCATTCTGACTTAATTATTACAGTCCTCTTAAATTAATTCAACTTGTTTTATAACCCTGACCACTCTGTGATCTGTTTATATTCTATCTAATTCCCCTGACTCATTTCTGAATTTCTGTGTATAGTTTTCTATTAAGTACTGACAGAGGAGGGTTGATATTTTCACGTGTATTTATGGATTTCTCTATTTCTCCTTTCAGCTTTTGTTAGTTTTGCTTTCTTTATCTTAAAAGTCTGTTATAAAATACATGTATATTTAAGGATTATTACATTCTTTTGATGAATATATTCTCCTATCATTATAAAAAATTTCTTCTTTAATGTACATACCAGTAATGTACCTTTCCTGATGCCTTTTGATTAATAATTATACACTCTATTTTTCTTTTAATTATATTTTCATGATCTAACTTTTTTATTATTTTATTTCAAATACATATATCTTTGTATTTAAAGGGAGCATCTTCAGAAAGAGATCAGAGGAAGGAAGGAGGGGAAAGTGGGGGTAACAGGTAAAAATGATTAAAATATACTATATACATGTATGAATATGCCACAATGAAACCCATTTTTCTGTATAAATTACATCCACTAATAAAAAATAAAGTGGGATTCTTATAGACTACAAATGGTTAGATATCTTATTTTTAATCCTATGTGAAAATCTCTGATTTTTCATAGAAATGTTTAATTATTAATACTGTACATAATTATTGACATTATTGCATTCAAATTTTACATGTTAATATTTTTATTATCTGCTCCTTTTTCATTTTTCTTCTATTTCCTACATTATTTCTTATTCTACTTGTTTACCTTAGTGTCTTACCAGGTATTCACCTTTGCTTCACATTTAGCAATCTTTCTAGGTTCACCTACATATCTTTAAACTATGATGGTCTAAATTCTCCTACTATAATCCAGCATATACATACTTATGAAGTATATTTTTATTCCTTTGTTCCTTTTGTTATTGTTAAATATTTTAATTATATAAATGCTAAATGTAATATTTTCTTATTGTTCTTTTAAACACTCAAATATATTTTTAATATTTAAAAATAAGAAATAAATATGTTTTTCTATATTTTAACCACGTATTTCACTCTTCATTTTTTTGTGTAGACCCAAATTTCTTTGAGATATTGTCCTTAAAAAACTTTAAAATTTCTTATATAGTCTTTTGTTGATAAGCTCCTTCAACATAGGTTTGCCCAAAAAAAGTTGTTATTTTGCCTTCAAACTTGAAAAACACTTTCACTTACAGCAAAGACTCTCATTTGTATATTTGATAATTGTTACTGGATGTGCGATATTGTGGACTTTTCTTTTTTTTACATTATTTTATTCCTTCAAATAATATTGGAACTTGTCCCAGTGTATCTCTTGGAATTTGCTGAATCATTTGGGATTAATTGGATTATTTTAAGTCTTGCTTTTAAGCTTTGGTATGACATGTTTGGAGCAGTCTTAAGCTAAGGTTAAATTAATCCTACTTACCAAGGCAATATTTTTCTATGGTTTCTATAGTATGCCCCTATGAATTAAAATTATTCCCAATCCTGTGTGAGCCATTGGAATCTTTAGATCTACTTCACTTTATTCTTACTGCTCTCTGAGGATTATTTTAGCAGCCTCTTTCACTGCACAGATCCATATTTAGCTAAGTACTCCAGAGGTTTCTCAGTAATAGAAGTACTATTAATAGTAGTTTTGTTTTTTTCTCCTCCACTACTACTCTTCCTCTTCCTCCTCCTCTGCCGCAGTCCGGCTGCAGCAAAATAACCGGGGGGTGACGAATAACTTGTGTACGTTGATACAGCAGGAGTGGGAGCTGTTTATTGCAGGACAGGAGCAGTATTTATACATTCCACACAGCTTATCTAATTAGCATAAACTAGATACATCAGTCAACCAATCAGGAATCTCTACACCTAATAGCTCGGTTTTGTTACTTCTCAAACCACTCCCTCTGGCATTTTGCCAGGCACCATCCAGACTTGTTTACGAACTTTAACATTCCCCTGGCAAAATGCCAGGTGTTATTTTGACTTGTTTACAGACTCTAACACTCCTCCTCCTCCTCCTCTTCCTCCTTCTCTGCTTTCTCCTCCTCCTCCACTTCTTCCTCCTCTTCTACTACTTCCTCCTCCTCCACTTCTTCCTCCTCTTTCTCTTCTTTTCTTCCTCCTTTATCCTCTCTCTCTCTCTGAGTATGTATCTCTCTCTTCTTGTGAGGTTTGTCTATCTGTCTACATCTTTCTTTGTGTGTGTCTCTCTCCCTCTCCCTCCAGCTCCCTCCTCTCCAGTACTCTGCCCTACACGTTCTAGCTCACTTAGTCTCCTCAAACTCTGAAATTTGTCCTCTCAATTCAGTGAGATTACCAGACTTTATTTTGGTGCCCTTTACTCTGGTATGCCTTGGACACTGCCTCTAGGTAGTAAACTGATATAATTAAAGGCTCACACTGTGGGTTCATCTTATCTCAGGTCACAATTCTGCATTGCCTATAATCTGATGCCTGAAAACACTATGTTCTATATTTTTCTTTAACTCAGAAGGGTAAATCTGGTGGCATGTATTCCATGTGGGTTAGAGTCAGAAGTCTCGCCATACTGTTTTATCAGAATCAATTTCTGCTACTACATTTTGTAATTTCCATTGATATACTTTCTTTTTTCTCCTTTCTTCTCTATCCTTAAGTAGTTCAATATTCCCTAGCGTTTTGAAAATTCAAATTCAATTCTACTTTTTTCCTTATAACGAATATTCTTAATTAATCTATTGAATCCTATTTCCATGGCATAGGGTACCTATAAAGACTTAATTGACATCATTACCCTAGGTATATGTATGACTTCACAAGTGGTGTGACATTACATCCTGTGCAACCAGAGAAATGAAAAGTTGTGCTGCAGTTGTGTACAATGAACAAAATGCATTCTGCTGTCATATATGCATAATTAGAATAAATAAATTAATTAATTTTAAAAATAAATGAAAAAGACTTAATTGAGCAACAAATATTCCACTTTTTATAACTTTTGAAAAAAGTATTTGGTTTTAGAGTTCTATAATTTTGAGAAAAGTAATAGGTGAATGATTAGAATATTTAAAAAACTATACATCATAGGTATGAAGATATATATCATATAATAATATGAATTTGTATAATCTCTAGTTTATGATTTTCAACTTATTTGAATATAATTGTGTTGATTTTACCTCAGTATTCATACTTGAAAACTTGAGACTTAATGGACTAATTATGGTCCATATTTTGGTTTATTTTATCCAAAAGTACAAATATTTTTATATTTACCTCACAATAGGTAATGATCCAGCTAGATAATTACCCTACCAAGTTATCTGTTTCCCACTTAGCCCTTTCCTCTACTATTCTATTTTTAATCTAGAATTTCAGGTCTGGATCATTGTTAGCATGCACTCTTGGTCTTGTTTATTTAAACAGAGTAACATGGTGAAAACATTTACTTGCCCTCATTTCAGACCATCCTCCTATTTGTTTCTCTCCTTACTGATATACTTCTTCCAGTAGTACTTTCAAACACAATTGTTGTGTGGTGAAATTTCTGAGGCTTGTATAACTGAGCACATTATTTTTCTTTTCCTAGTAATTAATTACTTTTCTGGATCTAAACTTATCTGTAAATTTCATTTATTTCATTATTGTGGACAGATTCACTCCATATTTTTTTTTCATTATTTTTGGCCAGTTAGTTTCTTGGCATGTTGCACTGTTACTTTACTGACATTAATGGAAGTTTCTCTTTTTGTTTGGCATTTTTATATTGCCCAGGAATGACCTTTAAAATATCTGTTTAAGTGTAGACTTCCATTAACTATTTTATGAGGGGTGAGTGAGAATGATACAGCCTTGGTCCCATTCAAAGCCATACCTATGTGGGAAACCCATCAAGCTGATGCTGTTGGTTTTGGTTGGTAGACTTGGAGCATTTTCCTGTGCATGTTTCTGCAATTACACCTAAGGATTCTATCCTAACTTTTCTTAAAGAAATCCCATCTGTCATCTGGAAGCTTATTGACTAATAGATCTCATGCCTATTGCTATTTATTTTGGAACTTTTTGTGAGTAATTTGATAGGAATATGGAAAAAAGGGCACACAGGCACTCCTAATATTTTTACCATAAAAGTCCAGAACACTTAAAATATCTTTACCTCCAACTTATGATTCATTCCATTCTAGATTCCTTTTGAGCTCTGTGCTGGACAACTGTTGTTTTTGTTTTTCTCTCTTCCTTCCACCCTTTTCTTTGGGGACAACTGTTTCTCTAGTCCCTATGGAGGTAGGAGTCAATCAGTGTGACTCCCCCTGACTACCACTCACAATAGAATAGCTCAGGTAGGGGTTGAACACCGTCTGTGACAACATTTAGGATAATGAGATTCTCCCTTGGGAAGCTGAATATGTACACACTGTTGAAATAATGGAAAGAGCTGAAAAACTTTAGACAGACCCTTGTTTTGTCTTTTCCAAGTCCTGTTTGTAAAATGTCTATGAATTCACTAATAAATTCCTTTTTTTCTTTATGCAAGCCAAAATTTATTATTATTATTATTATTTTTTGTAGAGAAAGAATTGTGGCTGATAACGAGATTTGTAACAGGAGTTGGCTGCAGGAAACAAATCCTCTGAGACATGGCAATATTTGGAATTGGTTGTTGGATACAGATAAAATGAAAAACATTAGGACATTTTCATTTTTATGGAAGTGAATTAGCATCCCATGGTACATAATTCAGAAACAGCTAATTATCTTATGGACTGTAATCACTTGAAATCATGTATGTAGCTCTAGGATGGGGTAGATATTGCCATAACACAATTTAATAGGGAATGATTAAGAAAAAAAACCCCACCATGGTGAATAATTATTTCTGACAGGATGAATAATTTAAAGCAATACAATGACAAGAAACAATTTCAACATTCTTGCCTCAACGCACAGGATGACATTCGGATGTGAAAGTATCATATGCCCTTATGTGTTCAGATCTGTAAGTTTGAATTACTGAAAACAAACTCAGATATTAACATACAGCTGCTGAGTTACTAAGGTAGACTTTACGGCCTCATAAGATTCTTGAGTGAAAGATACAACATTGGCCAGGAACATATTGAACCCTAACAGTTGGAATGAAGTTAGTAATTGCAGTTTTCTGAAATTGAGTGCTTTAGTTAGTAATTGCAATATCCTGAAAAAGTTCAACTATAGTTTCCAAATCTGAGGATTAAATATTATGTTTTCCAAATCTGAGGGTAAATATTAGAGCTAAATTTGTCCCCATTCTGTACCCTTTATTATTGTCCACTTATTCTAAAGCATGAATTCAACATGCCCAGTACTTGGAATGAGAGTTTAGGGGGAGAAAGACAGAGAAGATGCTGAGATTTTGATAAGTCTACTATGGTTATATAAGATTAACTTCAGGTGAAGCTGGGTACAGATGTTAGAGCTCTCTTGACAAAATACCACAAACTAAGTGTTCTAAACAACACAAATTTACTTTTCACAGTTTTGGAGTCTGGAAATCCAAGGCAAATCACAGGTTTGTTCTCTTCTGAGACTTCTCACCTTATCCTGAGGATGCTTGCCTTTGTGCTTTGTCCTCATGTGGCTTCTCTGTGTGTCCCTGGTGTCTGTCCAAATTTTCTTTCCTTACACTACTCAGAGTGAATTGGGGCCTACCCTAATGATCTTATGTTAACCTCATCATCTCATCAAAAAAGGCCTATCTCCAAATACAGTCATGTTATGAGGTACCAGGGGTTAGAGCTTCAGCATAAAACTTTTGGGAGGACACAATTCAGCCCCAAAGTTATTTCAAAATAAAAGGCATTTAAAAATCTAGGTATTATTTATGGGAATGGATAGTCATGTTGTTCCACAAATAAAACAAATTGTCCTTGGGTAGATTTATTGATGTAAACGAATTAGCCAAAGTCTGAATCCAAAGCTCCAACAGGGGCCACACACTGTAGTTTAATGGTTTGCTGAGTTGGATGACACCAACCTCGATCCAGCATTACCTGTTCCAAATGACTTTTGAGAGCCAGACACTGTTCTTGGTGTAATTATGAAAAAAAGCATTTAAAAATAATTCCAGAGAAAGACATGTTTGTGCTCTTTGTCTATCTACTATGAACTCCAACTAAGCCCCCAAATCTCTCCTACGGCTTTGGCTCAAGACTAGATTGTGGAGAAAAGGGCAAGAATATTATCCACATGCTTTAGAGCCTGTTCCCTAAATGCTTTACACTGTGGTGGAAAGAACTGTTACTGAGAGGACTTCCCACTGTCAGGCACCTGGCAGACATGCATGATGGGATTGCCTAGGTCAAACAGCTGCAGACTCCAAGAAAGCAGATTTTCACAATAAGCTGTCAGGCAGTGTAGGCTGTGACCTGATGCTTGTCTTCCATCCCTTTTTTCACATATACTCTGTTCACTGATTTGGAAAAGTGCTGACACATAGAAGTTCCTCAATAAATGTTTGTTGAGTAAATGTGTCAACTATAATAATATCTATGTGCTAAACCTTTTTGTAAATCTCTTACAAGTTGAACTTGTATAATAATAATTAAATATGTCTAACAGCACTGTTATTTACCCCATAATCCAAACTAGAAAGTGTTATTTGTCCATTATCACCCAGCTGATGACTAGCACAATTGAGATTTGACCCTAGGTTAAGATGGACTCCAGGGTCCATCTTGACCCAATTTACATGATTTCTAGAATTTCCACAAAGAATCCATAAACTTTAATCTAGATGACCATGTTCTGACCATTTGGTCTGAAAAATGAGGTGGCTAAGGTAAGGAGCTGTAATATTTTATATTAGGTTAAGCTGGAAAATGAGGGATCCAGACAAAAGTATTGATAGACTAGTGATAGGGAAGGTTTTTGAAAAACATATGCTGATGTATCTTTCAGAATGAGCCCCAAACCCGGAAAGTATCTATGCCCTAGGTGGATGCTCAATCAAATGTCTCCACTACAATAGAAACTAATAATAATCCAGTGGGCAAGAAAACCCATATTTTAATGAGATTTAACTTCTGCAGTCATCCCAGTACTTGTTTGATATCCTCATAAATGCTTTATCTGGTGTGGCAGCAATAAAATGCAGCACAAGGATCTCAAGGAAAACTTTGAATTACCAAGCTTAGTCTAATTAACTGCCACTATTAAGCTCCTAAATTGTGAGCAATAGTGACCAAGCCTAAAGTTGTGGCTTGTTATATATACCTGAAAGGGACCAGCCCAGACCCCATGGAAGGTTCATGAAAAAGGATACCCTTTATCCTACAAAGGGCAATACAGATTTTTCATGATTGTAATAATCACTTTTCATTTGATTTTTTTTCTTGTCTCTCACTTTGCTGTACTTAGTTCTTAATGCATCTTTATGAAAACCCATTTTTGCATATCTTCCATAAAACTCTTCTCTAAGAGAAGTGATATAAGGCAAAGAGAAGATGCCTCTGAGTTCCAGTACTCATATAGACTATCTTTCACCAAGAGCTGGCTTATGCAATAGTGAAATGGTTCAGTGAGGTCTTAGTTTCAGTGCCAGTTGGGAAAGATTACTTTGCCAAGTTACAGATGTCATCTGTGTCCTGAAATAGCACGAGAAAAATATTTAGTGCTCTTTTTCCCATTCCCAAATACATAGATCTAGTAGTCAAAGGATTGGAAATGGGGTAATGGCTTTTATATTTATACAAAACAATTCATATTTTAAATGTTTAATCCTGTTCTTAAGAGTCTGGTATCTGTTCAGTTAGATATTTTAGTGACAAGGTGGAGCAGTTCTGTCAAAAGATACAATTCTTGTGACCATTAAGATTGGAAGTTAAGGCTGCCCTATGGCTATTGTATTTTTCTTAGGAAAGGGAGCTGTGACCTTGAGAGTGGTGATTGACCTCTACTTTCAAAGGAAGCAGTTACTTCTAGATACTGGTAATAAAAGTGTGGCTGGAACCGGGATATTATATGCATCCACAGATATGTTGGGTAGGATTCTCGGTATCAGTGGATATAATTCTCAGATGACTTCTCCAGCCTTCGCACAGGCAGTATCAAAGGCACTGTGCCCTGTTGAACATTACTGTCTGGGTCACATCTATGTGCAAAAGTACCTCACCATCTAGGGAACTGGCTGAAAAATAGATAAATATAGACTATGCTTCAATGAAAAAAGTTAAAAATACTAGCTACAGCCTGTAAGCAGTGACTAAATAAAGGCCATAATATTTATGGTGTTTTTTCTACTTGCTATATTGCTCCTTTCTCTTCTTTTTGGCAACTCTCTTTCCCAAGTTTGTGGGTGGTGGTTACATTTATCATATACTCTTTGGATTGCAGAAGAACAAAAAGACAGAATAACGTGGAAACTAGAAGAGGGACAGACATCAATCACAGGCCCAGTGTAAAAGCCAGTTATTCTGTAGCACTGGAAATGTAGTTACACTCTTATGCATGTTAGCCTATGGTAGAGATGGAGTGATTTCTCACTAATATTTTAAGTTGCATTTCTGATAAAGTTTAACATTTATGTGCATAAATGGATGTCCTCTTTTGTCATGTGCCTGTTCATGTCCTGGGTCTATATTATCTATTGTTTTGTTAGATTGCTGATTTTTAAGAGTTATTTATTCTGAAAAAAAAAAAAAAATATATATATATATATATATATATATGAATCTAATAAGATCCAAATTAAAAAAAAATATATATATATATATATAATATTAGGATCCAATAGGATCCAAATAGCTATAAAATACATATATAAATATGTATATTTTAATATAGTAAATATCTTCTCCTAATTTATATGTTGATTTCCCCCTTCATTTAAAACTTTGCCCACATTAAGAGAATAAAGATTTTTTTCTGTTTTTTTCTTTATAGAATTGTATTGCTTTACATGCCACATTTGACATTTCATCCATTTGGAACTGAATTTTTGTGAGATGAGAGTCAGATACATATTTCCATAGAGCTTTCCACTGCATTACAGTGCTACCTTTGGAAATCATCAGGTGGCTACCTATGTATGGGTATATTTATGTGCCCTTTCTTCTATTTCTTTAATGAATCTGTGCATTCTTGAACCTGTACTTCAATTTCTTAATTATTGTCTCTTTGTAATAGTTCTCAATAACTTGCAGTGTGTATTCTTTTTAATATATCTTCAAAATTGTCTTGGACAGGTTTATTTGCCAGTCTAATTAATGAAGAAAGATAATGTATTATTTTCACTTTTATTTTTCAGATTATTTTCATTTTAAGCTCTTTTTTATATTATGGAAACTCATTAATCTGTTCCTTATTTATACAAATTTTAATTTTTCTTTAACTCAATATAGTGACATAAAGGAGCTCCGGATAGTAACCCTTTGTTGTTTTTGGTGTTGTATATTCTCTTGCTAGTCTGTGCCTTGAATCTTTTCAATCTTCAGTTTGTTGACCTGTGGATATAGAACTCATGGCTATGGAAGGCTGATTGCATCCAATTTTATTAGAATGACCCACTAATTGGAAAAAAACTTAGTCTCACAATAAATAACTAAGTGATTTTTGTCTCAGTTATATTGCAGAATTGATAAGATTTAGATTTGTATCTGAAAGAATAGATTCAATGGAACCAAAACATTTTTAGAGTCAAAGAATCATTTTTAAACAATAATCTATACAAAATACTCATGACAACTTGTGAGTTATGGTCCAAAAGAAAACAAAAATGCAATATGAGATCACCTTTAGGTCTTTAAAAGACATCTTTCAGGTTTAGGAATTCTCTAGTTCATTTTAAAATTATACAACCAGGACTGCTGATGTTATACTTGAAAGTATTAAAATCCCCAGGAAAAAATGAAGAAATCCACAGAAAACATGTGCACCAATATTTAATGTGAAGATATCTCCATGAGTCTTTAGATATGAATGGATAAAGACAAATCTGTAAAGGCTAAACAGGAACTACCATGTGATATAGAACAAAGAATGAGTAAGAGATCTGAAGAGTCTAAGAATAATAGGATCCAAAGAGCTAATAGGTACCCACTGCAAAGTTCAAGGTGGCATTTGAATGTAGTAGTTGAAGTTAAAAAGCCATGACACCAAGAGAAAGGTTAATGGCAAGGTATAAGGGAGCTAAAGTAATCCATGCTTTCCCTACGGAAGATGTAAAATCAAGGAGCCAAGATGATCTGACCAGACAAGGACAAACACTGAGCAGAGATTACTGAGATTTTGTTCTGTATCTAAAAGGACAAGACAGAGGATGGAAAAGGCCCTGACAAGAACAAGGAAGGGAACCAATGCCTAGAATCTCTGCAAGTTGGAGACCATATGTTTGACTACTTACTTCACAAAAGCCAGAGAAGATGATCTCCTAGAAGTGTGAAGCTAGGAAGTTCTTCTGACGCAACCCTCCTGGTTAGCAGTCAGGAAAATTAAAATAAAAACAAATTAGAAATAGAAAATATTGCATTTGACTTGTATACATGAGTATTACAAGAAAAAGTTGGAAGAGAAGGAAGGAACTGCAGAATAAACCTATAGATGGTGTATTCATTATTTATACCATGGTGAACAGATGAAACTCTAATGTACAATTTCAAAATAGCTTAAAATAGACTACAAAAATAGACATTAAAAAACAAATTACAGTCAGAAAAAAATTCAGAAAGAAATTAGTGAGGTTAAGAAAAAATATAATAAAATAAAAATAGTTCAGAAATTAATATCACACTAGCAAAAGAATAAAGGGAATTAAGACAATCATTCTTCTATATAAATAAAAGTACAAAGGAGTGATATTAAAGAAAAAATGTGACATTTTAGATTTGAAAGAAAGTAACATGTAGAAAATATTCAAATATCTAACATCTGTATAATAGAAATTCCCAAAGGGGGAAAAATAAAGGGAAACAAATATCAATAATAAAAACTTAAGAAACTGAAGTCACTAGAATGAGAAATAGCATGGGAACATGCACTAACAAAAGTTATCATGAAATTATTTTTAAAAAAGTGAATAGAGTGTGAAAAAATATATAACAGCCATTATTACGCAGAGGTAAAATTGTGTTACTCTTGGGGCTGGGGATGTGTCTCAAGCGGTATCGCACTCGCCTGGCATGCGTGCAGCCCGGGTTTGATCCTCAGCACCACATACAAACAAAGATGTTGTGTCTGCCAAAAAAATAAATATTAAAAAATAAGTCTATTACCCTTTAAAACAGTGATATAATAGAGCAGAGGGAACAGGAAACAGAGATGAGTTTATAATACTTTAATAATGCCTCATTTTATAGATCTGACATGGAACTAGGTCACATTATGTATAATATGGGAGATATTATACATGTTTACAATTTGTAAATGTTTTATGTAACATTGAAACATTATATATTTTTAGAATTTCTAAAGTTAAGGTTATAATGAAATAAATTAAATTTGGCATGCACTTGGAAGCATAGGAAGGTGTTATTCCAAGTGGTTTTGAACATATTAATTTAATAATCATCCCTAGAGTATTACATTGAATTACAAGAAAAAAATTGAAAGACAAAAAATTATAAAAGTTTAATAATCATATTAGTGGTGGTATCAGTAGTATAATTTTGTTTCCCTGTACATACTGTGAAATAAAAGGATGAGTAATTATGCAATTTTTAAAATTTTCACATCCCCAGTGTCCTTGACACAAACCTATAGTTTATTATATCACCAAAGTTTTTCTTGATCAATGCAATGAAGAGGCCTAAAAACAACAAATAACCCAGAAGCAATGAGAATGTTCAATTTGCAGATTGTGGTCTTACGATAAGGAACCAGGACCTTTGGAGAAATTTTTGATTTCTGATCTGGGGCAGTCAGTAAGTCTGGAATAGCTTTCCAGTTCTAGTAACTGGGATTATCAAAGATCACTAGAGTTCATTAAAAAAAAAATCAAAAGGCAAAATTGAAGAGGCTCTCAATACAAAGTTGGGACAATTTGAAAATCAATAAAAGTAATAACTATAAGAGATTCAGAACTTCAAGTATGTTTAATCCATGAATTGAAAATTATTAAAAAAATATACTTACCCATTGGAGAATGATAGTAAATCAACTCATTGCTGCCAAGACTTTAGTAAAGTATAAGGATCATGCATTTATACTTCACTTCCTATATGAATTGTACCACACAACAAGCAAATACTTGAAGATGGTATCTCTCTTTAGAGAAGTATTTCAGCTAATTAATTATATGAAACAATTAGGATATTGTAGTTTGGCAATGACAATATGCACTTTACATGCTGTTTAACTGTCTTAAAGGGCATGATGAATTTGGGCAACAGTTTCTCATATTGCACAATGAGAGGCCAAAAAATGTACATACCCACGAAAAAAGTCAAAATCATCTCTGAAGTAGTAATATCAAAAAACAAATATAAGCAAAATCCATTTTGAGTTTGATCAAGACTAAATCCAGTTACCAAGTTATGGAATATGCAGAGGACCATGTTATAAAACACCATGAAGATGCACTCTGCAAAATATAAACCTTGGCGATTTTACAGGGCTATCTGAACAAATAGATTTGAGGTGTGGGGGGAGAGAGAAAGGGAGAGAAACCATAGAGAAAAAAAAGAGCAATTTAAAAATACCAAATAATTGTACCATTTGGATTTTATTTAGATCCTGATTCAAAAAATATAAACCTGAAATATGTTTGACATTTATGAGACAACTGAATATTCAAGCTGTCTGCGCAGTTATGATACTAAGATATTATTGTTAAATTTTTAGATGTTGTCATGATAATATGACTGTGTTAAAAAGAGAGCTCTAATATTTTAAGGTTATATAACAACTTTGACAGATGAAATTATATGATGTTTGATAAATGATTAAGAAAATAGGAGATGTGGAAAGAGTGGGTGGGAATCTGGATGAAGCAAGTTTGTCCGTGAATTGATAACAGCTGTTAGGCAGTACAGGCAGGTTCGTTTTATTATTCTCTCTACTTTGGTGAATGCTTGAAATTTTTAATAATAAAATATTCAAATAATGAACAATTTTGAGTCCACATGCTGGTCTTGGGATATAGCAGAGGGCACAAATGAAATAAGTAGAAAATAACCTATCTTGTCTTTCTCCCAGGGTTTTTGAAGAGATTGGTTTTTTCCTCACTTCCTCTTTCTCCAGGAAAATTCTTTCTTGTTTATATGCCATACTTGCTCTGAGCTGTTTAGTCTCCTCTCATGAAGCATCAGTTACACTATCTCATTTATTGCTTGTTATTTTTGTCTGTCATTCCTAGAGCTTGTCAGCCATGCATGGTGTTTATTATAATAGTGCAAACCTTTTCGCTGGGACCATCTGGAGTTCTGTTCCTTAATAACATTTCTTTCAACACCTACTAGCTGGGAGGTGGATGTGAGCATGCTCAGAGGCTAAAATAGACATCTAGTTCATGGCCACGTTCTGTCAAATTTCTTTATTTGAACATTCTGAGATCAATTTGTTATGGGCTCTTGGTTAGATCAGTGTGTTTTAATTGGCACTAGACATGCACTGGGTTTTAAATATACTCTTGACATCTCTAATTGTGATACCATCTATTGCCCTGTTCTGGTAAACACCTGCCCTGGAGCAGTCATCCCTTCCAATCTCAGATACCTCTGCCAGGTGTTTCTAATAGACAGTACACATCACTAGGCCATAGATGACAGTCATTTTAGGTACCTGGGAATCATGGAAGATCCGAGAACTTTGAAAAGGAAAAGTTGGCTTTTTTCAAGAATAGCCTGGAACCTGGTGCATGCCTGTAATCCTAGCAGCCTGGGAGGCTGAAGAAGGAGGATGAAGCAGGAGGATGGCAAATTTGAGGCCAGCCTCGGCAATGTAGCAAGACTCTAAACTTAATAAGACCGTGTCTCAAAAAAATAAAAAAGACTGGGTATATGATTCAGTGGTTAAGCACCCCTAGTTTCAATGCCTAGGATTTAAAAAAATGTCTGGGACCATGAAGCAGTCTATTCTTGCTATAAGCTGAGTTATTCAAGTTCTTCTAGGTCAGGTGGACTGGTGAGCAAGAAAAGAATTGACTTCTAGAAAATAGAGAAGACATTGCCACAGTTTATTAAGTTTATAAATGATGTGAGCAATAAGTTTTTCCTTAGGCTTTTGAAGTAGTTGCAAAGTTAGTGATAGATTTTCCCTTTGGATTTTTTAAACCAATTTGATTAACAGAAAGTATTTTATTCATTTTCACTCTATTAAAAACATTTTAAACTTCAGGATCACCCATCCCCAAAAAGTCAGCAAATTAGATTTGTCTGATATCAAATTATAGACTTCATCATTATTTTCTAACTTGAGAGACATTTCCTTGCCATTGATCCCTTTAATTATTTTATCATAGATCCTTCCTCTCTGATGATCTTGGCACTTTTGATTATTGCCAAGGTCATCAAAATTTTTACAGTGAGTTGCTAAGTCCAGGAGGCACCACTATATTGCATCCTTCAAAATACAAAGAACAGATTGCAGTCCTTGAGATTGTATAAGTACTGACATTGGAACTGTACCAAAGCAAATACTTACCCCAAATGCTGAAAATTCTTATTGCAAGATCCACACACCTCTAGGAAACATTTTCCACAGGTTTGCTCTTTACTTTTTTTCAAACTTCAAGCACATTTTTTTTTTCTGAAAACATGAATTTTCTCAACAAACTTAATTAAAAGAAAAATGTTTCTGTAACCAAATAGGAGATGGTGATATTCAAACCACAAAGATTACTATTTAAAAGTAATTGTTGGTTTGTGTCCAAGGCTATGAGAGGAATAAAGTGGAAATTTAAATGGCAGACTTGAGGAAAGAGGTCAAACATAGCCACAAGCAAATGGAACATGAAGGTTTAAGGCTTCTGTGCTACACAAAACTCCAAAGCTGTTATTTTTAAGAGGGTTCTAAAGCTGGCAATCAAAATTCTCCCATCCCTAAATGAAAAGCAGTGAATTTAATGGAATGCTTTTAAAAATAAATATACTTGAGTAGACTGTTTTGGATACTTCAGAACTGTATCATCTGCTTGCAAATCCTGTGAATTAACAAGGAAAATGCCATCGAGAGATGTTTTTTCAATGAGATGGCTTTCTTCATTCATATTTTATTGAATTTCTTCACAAAATGTTACAAATATTTCAGATATCTCCCTTCAAGTCACTGTTGGTCAATGACTTTTCCCATTTTCCACATGATTCTGTATGTCCATGTGTCTTCTATTAATGGGATTTCAACTTTATGGTAGTTGTCTGAGCTTGTACAAAACAAAAATTTTTTTTGGAAAAATATCTAGTGTGATGATTCTGACAGCTCTACCACACAAGTGTCCAAAGAGAGATATTCAAATATATGCAAATATACACTGCAAGTATGTATGTGAAAAATACACACACACACACACACACACACACACACAGATATATATATATAAAATTAGTGTTTCTTTGTCCTAATAAACAGATCTTCTGTTTGCTGGTCAAGTATAGAGACAATTCATGTCTACCTAATATTCTACTAAACAGAGCCTATATATAAGGGAAGACAAAATCTCCACATTTAACATATCAATCATTCTACTAAATAGTGACTCCTCCATGTTTTCTGAAAAATTTGGCTCTGAAAGTAAAACCAAAGACAAGGATCTATTTCTCTGAAAGATGAAAAATGATAATCATTGTCCTCAGGACTTAAACAATTGTTTCCTTCTCCCTCTTCTATAGCATAAGTCAAAATCAATCCTTTGGATCTTAACATTCTAAAAATAAATAAAAAGGCAACTTTCTTGTCTCTCTTCCTATGTTCAGGTTCAAACACAATACAAACTTCCTGACATAAAATAAAATGCCCTTTACAATTTAGTTCCTTTTTTTAGGGGGGTGGGGTGTGTCCAGGTTTTGAAACTATAGGAGAATAGATTTCAGTACAATAGACAAGGAAACTTTGATAACATTATCCAAAGATGAGACTGACTCCTGTCACTGGTAGTGAGTTTACTCTCAGTGCACAACCACTGGGCTGTACTGTTTCAGATGTGAAGTTGTGCAAATGGAAAAGTAACAATGAAGAAGGTAATGGCATTGTCAGATGTCCTAAGTTCAAACCATAACTCCTCTACTTATTAGCTGTGTGCACTTAGGCAAGTAACTTTTCTGGGATTATCATCAACATACTTAAAATTTTTGAACTGTATGAAGATCAATCCAGATATCAGAAATGGGCTGAGCACGTCACTTATGCAAACCAGGTTACTTTTACAGTTGAATAAGGATTATTAGTAATTATATCAAGAGAACAGATGTCCTATCATAGACATTTTATATATAAAGGTATAAAATGATGCCTGACATAAATAATGAATAGATGTTAGCTCTTATTATTGTTGTTGATGTTGTATTTTAGTTTTAGTTGTCATGAAAGAGATGACCCTTAAGTTTTCTTATAACCTTGAGATTCTAACAGTTGCCAGTAGATAGCTGCCATTGACCAGTCCTTGGTAAATCCTTTACTAAGCTATCCAGCTTAGGAGGGAGCTGAGAGAGGGAGAATAGATAGTAAGTATGAAGGAGTATGTTTATTTCCACAATCAATGTGCTTTATCTTTAGTGCCCCAGCTAAACATAAAAAGAACACCTCTGTCACATTTGTAGAGGAGACCACTTTATCACATTAGCAACTTTCTCTCTCTATCAACTTTGTATCGTAAACAACAAGTAAATTGTGTTGATGCTCTCTGTTATGGCATACACTGACATGATTGATATGAAGAAACTTTTATGTTGCATAAATGAAAAGAAAATAATAGCAAAGTGTAGCCAGTGAAGAATGTCAGGCATAGAGGATTTCTCTGAGTCTCTGCAGGGACCCGGGACCATTTGTGTTCTTATGTATCCTCAAGAAGAAAGAAAGAGATGATGTCACATTTTTTTAATAAGATAGAATATAGTGAAGGAAGTAGGCTAAAGCTTTTTACTATATCATAAAGGAAAAATTTTGGAGAAGGAAATGTGATTCTCATCAACCATAAATGATATATTTATTAAAGACTTTATTCAACTCATTAATTAAATAAGGGGAAAAGCAGATGCCAGTCCAGTTCAAAGAGAATCCAAAGAACAGGTAATTGTATAGATCAGAAATACTGAAATGAAGCAAAAATGGAAGGCAAAACTTACTTCTTCCATATTAGGGAAGAAATTCAACTTGATCTTCTCACAAACAGAATTTATTTGTGTTTTACAGTGTCATTTATAAAATATTTCTCATACAGTCAGAATCAGATAACTCAAAAGGATTAGGGATTGGCAAACTACAGTTGTGGGCAAGTCAACTTTTTTTGTAAATAAAGTTTTATTGAAACACAGACATGTACATTTGTTTACTTATTGCTTATCATGACAAACAGCAAAGCTTAATAGATACAACCAAACTTTATAGACTGAAAATATTTACTGTTGAGTCCTTTAAGGAAAATGTAGTTAAACCCTGATATAGATGATGGGAATAGGTTTCTACCGAAGCATATTGTTTTCCTATGTTGTATGATGGTAAGAAAAGAATTTAGGAACTGGATTTTTTTTTGTACTGGAAATTGAACCCTGAAGTCTCTGTCACTGAGCTACATCCCCAGCCATTTAATTCAATTATTTTTTTTTTAAACAGAGTCTTGCTAAATTGCTGAAACTGGCTTCATACTTGCAATGCTCCTATTTCCAGAGTTGCTGGGATTGCAGGCATGTACCACTACCCCTGGTTAAATCTAAATTCAAATCTTAGTTTCACTACTTATTTATTCCACAAGCCTCTTGGAATTCACTTATAAAATAACTATAATGCATTAATACTTATCAAATTAGTATAATACTTCTCTTACATGTGAAAGCGAATGAAAATAATGGATATAAAGAGCCCAGTCAAATTTTTAGATTAAATGTGATAAGAAGTTCAAAAAAATATTAATTCTTATTGATCATATTTTACCAGAATTGAGAATGTTCTATTAGAATTATATCCTCTGCCACAGTCCGGCTGCAGCAAAATAACCGGGGGGTGACGAACAACTTGTGTAGATTGATACAGCAGGAGTGGGAGCCGTTTATTGCAGGACAGGAGCAGTATTTATACATTCCACACAGCTTATCTAATTAGCATAAACTAGATACATCAGTCAACCAATAAGAAATCTCCACACTTAATGGCTCGCTTTTGTTACTTCTCAAACCACTCCCTCTGGCATTTTGCCAGGCACCATCCAGACTTGTTTACAACTCTAACATTCCCCTGGCAAAATGCCAGGTGTTATTTTGACTTGTTTACAGACTCTAACAATCCTCAAGTTCAAAACTATCTGTAATCTAATAGCCTTAAAGTAATGGGCTTCTCGGTGAAAAAAAGGAACCATTTATGCTGGCTGCAATAAAATGTGGCATCATTGCTGTTCTCTGGGACCATAAAGAGTGGCCTAGTGCATGAACTGGGGATTAAGAGATTAGAGATCCAGCCTGGTGAATTTGGAAAACTTTCAAATCTCTCTGGTTGTCAATTGCATTATCTCTAAACTCAGATTGTTGAGGACAGATAGAACTGCTGAGATCCTTTAAGGTTTGGAAATGCTGTGAGATGAAGCCACCATAGCCTCTCTCTCCTACCACATCTGAGAAAGTAAAGTTTTAGATAAAGAGAAAAGAGGACAGAAAATTGTGAGCATAGAGGGCATTTTCTTTTTCTGGCATAATGCTATTACTTTCTTTTTTTCTATATTCTAACAGGAATTCTCATAAGTAGACAATGATATCTGATAGATTCTTTGATATCCATTTCCTTTGCTCCTTATAGAGTTAATAGAGTTCTGCATACATGGAACTAAATTAATAGCCAATGAAGATGGAAATAATTCTTTAATGATTATTATTATTAACTGTTCCTCATAACATCCCTAAGAAGCAGTGTCAGGATAATTACCTTGGTTTCACAGGTGAGAAATCTGAAGCTTGGAGAGGGTAAAGTCACACAGCTAAAGTCACGCAGTTAGTAATTAGTGGAGCTGGGGAAAGAATTCGGCATCCCAAGTCCTGGGATTTTGTTCAAACAAAGTTATAAGCATAGCCTGTCAAGAGACTTAGAAACCTGGGGAAAAACATTCACCTGAGAGGACCACAAGCATTTCATTACTAGCCAAAAGCATTGAGAAGAGTGGGATCCTGGAGAGCCATTTATTTTTCACATGTTAATCTATTTTCTCAATCCTTGTGACAACTTATGTATAAAAAGTGTCCTTCATTGGGGCTGGGGTTGTGGCTCAGTGGTAGAGCACTTGTGTAGTACGTGTGAGGTACTGGGTTCGATCCCCGGCACCACATAAAAATAAAAGAACAAATAAAATAAAGATATTGAGTCCATCTACAACTAAAAAATTATGTAAAAAAAAAAAAAAAAAAGCGTTCTCCAGTTTCCAGACACCTTGTTAGCATGCTCTTCTGATTCATGAGTAAAATGTTTCAGCCTAAAGCCCTCCCTAGCAGGGTTAGCAAGGTTAAACTATGAATAATTAAGAACTTTGATAACACAAATAGCATGAGATATTTCATTCACTTATCCAGCAATATTTATGGAATGCTTAGTACCTACTATGCACTGATCTAGACACTAATCATACAGCCACAAGCCAAAGTGCCCCTCCTGTGGGTTTCACAGTGTCTGGTAAGAGACAGAAAATAAGTAAAATAAATAATATAGGGCTAGTTAGTCACTAACCTAACTTGCCACTAATTAATTATATTGACCCTGTAAGAAGCAAAGTGATGGATAACAGAGAATGTATCAGACATCATACAGGGAGGACAATCATAAAATGAGTTTAGGAAAAGAGAATAAACACGTTTGAGGGAGTTTGCAATCTTTAGATAAAGTTGTCAGGAAGTCTTTCTAGGGAGGTGCTATTTGAGAAGAAACTTAAGTAAAGCATAGACCTCATGCTGGAAACAGAGTAGCTGTAAAATTTCATATGCCCGAAGGCCTGGAGATATCACATGCTTGGTGTGTTTGCAGAAAAACACATTGACCAATGGAGATGGATCAAGGGGAGTGGGGGTGTCATAAAATCACTCTGAAGAGAACACAGAGCAGACTCAGAGGCCATAATGAAAATGAAATTTTATCTTAAGTGAGTGAAGACAGCAATGGATGGTTTGAGGCAGAGAAATAACCTGCTTTAACTTATATTTGACATTATCACTCCAATGGTGATGTAGAGAATGGACCCCAGGGGGTACAGAATAGAAGAGAAAACTCGGGTGACACTGTAGTCACTGAGATGTGAGATGAATGTGTTGTGGGATAATGGAGTGTCAAGATGGGATACAACTGGCAGATAAAACCAACTTATTTTCTAATTGAAAGAATATGTGAAAGACAATTTCAAATTTGTTGACCTCAACATCTAGGTAAATGGTGATATCATTTACTGAAATAGAGAACACAGATGAAGAAAGATTGGGGCATGATGCAAGATTTTATTTGGGGACAAATTAAATTTCAAGTGTTTATTTGAAAGCTGAGTAAAGCTGTTCTGTAAGCAGTAGGTTTTGTGAGTTTGGAGCTGTTTGGTGTTCAAGTTAGGATTAAACACACCTCTGAATAATTAGCATGTAGATGGAGTTTAAGGCCATAGAATTGGTCAAGATCACACCCAGATAATAAGTAAAGATTGACTCCTGGGGCATTGTAATGTTTACATGCTGGGAGAACAGGGAAAGCCAAGGGAGTATGAGATCTTGAGAGACACACAGAAACCATTTCCAAAGAAGGCATGATGGCCATTGTCAAATGCTGCTGAAAACTGAATTCGGAGACTGGTAATTGATTATTGAATATGGTTATGTGGGCTTTGGTAACACAGTCCTTGGTAATTTGACAAAAAAAAATTGTTTTAGCACAAGAAAAGAATTGAAGGAAAGATTGGAAAAAGATAAATTTTCATTTAAAGGAAGGATTAAAGAAATGGGGCAGTCACTGGATTGTGATACCATGCAAAAAATAACATACTTTGATATAGAAGATAATGCATCATGTTTGACTGCTGGTGGCAATAATATAATAAAGCAAGGCAAAATTTGGACAACAGATTGTTGAAGGTGATAGTGAAAGATGATAGGGCCAATGGTTTAAGAACTCATTGGATGTATGTTACTAGTAAGTTGGAAATATAAGGGATTCAGGAATTGGGGGTCCTGAATCCATCCTATTCAGTAGGATGGGACATTGCATCCTCACTTGTCAATTCACTGATTTCTACAGAGGACAAATTTTAAAGTTGTGTTTTCATGATGAATACTCAAAGCATATCTAGAATAAAATCTAAATGTAGCTAAAACTTTCTTGCTGTGAGATTGTTTACGCTTTCTATATGAGTAGCACTCTGCAGTGGGAATGGATAAAAGCTGGAATCGTTATTGGAGTAAAGGTTGAGATGGCTGACTTTAGGATAATAGCCCATTCACCATTTTAACGAAAGGAAGAGGGAGTATATGGGGACACCCAGAGGC
Source organism: Marmota marmota marmota (assembly GCF_001458135.2). Lineage (NCBI taxonomy): Eukaryota > Metazoa > Chordata > Mammalia > Rodentia > Sciuridae > Marmota > Marmota marmota. Next base: position 1,037,528 of record NW_025999941.1, on the reverse strand, counting down.
CCACTGGCAAACTTGCAGGAAGCATGAGAAGGTAGAAACTGTCTTCTGAAGGCAGTTTCTCAGTGAGAACCGAAAGCTCCAAGGAAAAAGAGTGAGTGAACTGAGTAGGGAGAAGGAGGGTGATTGCTGGGTATCCCTAAGAGCCAGCTGGAGGTTTGTAGCTGTCAATTTCAAGTGAGATCTGCCAGTGCTTTTATGTGTAGCACATTGTTAGGGTTCTCACTGAAATAAAAAGAATATTACAGTTCTATGTCACCTTTCCTGTTTTAATGGCATAAGGTATAATATCATCAGGCAAAAAAGAAAGTATGTTGTTAATTGAAAACTGAATGATAAAATTAGGCAGCCCACATGTTAGATTTCTGAAAGCCAAAAAAGATTCTGCATTTAAGCTAATTTCTTTGCTTCTATTGAAGAGTGTTTTAGTTACAGCTTTTTTTTCCATAGATATGTAGGTTAACAGGCTTTATTTTATGTTATGAAAGAATTTTTATATTACATGTATTATAATATGTATTATGTAAAATGTAGAAAAGTGAATTAAAAGTACAACCAAAGAAAATTATCTGTATTCCTATCACCAGTGATAATCATTACTAATATTTTAGTATGGTTCTTTCTGAGTAGGTCTATACAAATAGATTTCTCTCTCTCTCCCTCTCTCCCAGTAGGGGCCATACTTGAAAAAGTTTTATTATCTATTCTTTCTTTTTTTAAAAATAGTGAGAGAGAAAGAGAGAAATTTTTAATATTTATTTTTCAGTTTTCGGTGGACATAACATCTTTACTTATTTTTATGTGGTGCTGAGGACAGAACCCAGCACCCTGTGCATGCCAGGCAAGTGCGTTACCACTTGAGACACATCCCCAGCCCCTATTATCTATTCTTTTTATGTAATAATATATATCTAAAATGTCTTTGGATATCATTCTTCTAGCAAGTCATTTTAATCAGTTGTTTTGTGTGGTATTCTCAATTATATTGTAAACAGTTCTATCTGAGAACTGACAAATTGACTTTAAAGTTCAAATAGAAGAGGAAAAGTGTAAGAATATCTAAGAATATTTTGAAATAATGGGAAAAACAAAAGCCTCTGTACCTTTTAACCAAGCGATGCATACTTTATAGATATAAACTTTATAAAAATATCAGTACTTCTATAAATGACCATTTGTATGGGGAAACTTAGTGAAGCATTACTTCGAATATTTCAAGTTTAGAAATCACTCAGATGTTTTCCAATATATTTCTAGTTGGATGAATAATGATACAATCAATTTAAAAGACAAAGTTTCTAAAATTTATGGTTCAGTGAAAAAAATCATCAAATAGTACATATAGCATGATATTATTTATGAAAATAAAAAGAGCAGAACTTTCTGTGTTTAAGTGTATATAAAAGAAAGCTTATAAGGTCATATGCTAAATCAATTAAAAGTAGGTAATTTATGGAGCAAGAAATGGAATTTGGGGAAGGATAATAAAACAATTATGTGGGAAATCTTTTTATTTTTGCTCAATTTATTTGTTATTTGCTTAATTTTTAGGAGAATATGATTATTATCATTGTCATGAATAATCATGATTATTCATTATTATGTATTTATATTAAACACACAAAAAATGCATTTTAAAAATGCTAAATGTGTGAACAAAAGCGGAATTTGCTGCCAATCTTTTGGAGCTTGTTATAACTAAATTTACCTGGGATTTGTACATTTATAGAAAAGGGGTAGCTGAGGTCTCATTGAGCAAGTGAATTTTAAACTGAGGTGCAAAGAATTAGCAGATGTTAAGCAGCGACATCGGAGACATAGGAGACGGCATGTGTGAAGACTCAGAGGTAAGAAAAAGCAGATGGCATATTTGAAAAACAGAACTGAATTATGGCTGAAATGGCAGCAAGATCAATGGTAAGAATAATGTAGAATAAGGATGGTGAGATTACTAGGTTCAGTTTATAAAGGACCTGGTAATTTATACAAAGATTTAGGAACCATCTTAACAGTCACTAAAGGGCTTCTGAACTCAGGTGTTAATGTATCAGATAATAATTTTTAAAAATCCTCAAATGTATTTCACAATGAAAAATGGATGTGATGAGAGTGTATCTGGATAGAGAAGACATATTCCACACATTGTGGTCAAGATGAAATAAGACAGTGAAATGGACTAGAATGGTAGAAAATGACTGTTGGTGCTATATTAGCATCAGGTAACATATTATACTTGAGAGAGAAAGCAATATTAGAGACAGAGAATTCCTTAAATCATGATAATTTTTGATGTACTAGACAAATAAAATTTTAATTTTTATACATTTAACTATTTAATAATAGTTATAGCAAAAGAAAAAAAATATAAGGGCAAATTTCCATTTATCATCCAATTAATGGTAAATAAGCAAATGCACTTAAAGAATGACAGCAACTCAATAAATAAAAAAATGTTCTAATATATCTACTCTTGAGTTTTAACACCTAGTAATTTTAAAATGCATTTTTCCACATATGAAATAGATCAAATACATAATGACAATAAAAATAACATATATATATGTATATATATATAATATATATATATATAAATATATGTTAAATAACCAAAACAATTTTCACAAAACAAAAAAATGAATCATTGACAAATTATGAATAAAGTGAACTGAATACACATTAGTACTACTAGAACCTCCAGTTGCCTCCAGTTGAAGGGCAAATCACCTGAGACATTAAACAAACTGAGGCCACAGTTTTAAATCTTCTTTGCTTTTGCTGAGGCTGGCTTTGAACTCAAAATCCTCCTGCCTCAGCCTCCTGAGCTGAGAATAATTGTTTTTTAAAATGGCAAAATCATTACATGTACAATAAAAATAGCATATGTTAAAAGATTTTAACTCACTATTTAGTTGAAGATTCCAATAAGGTGTAACAAATAGGTTAAAAGAATCCAAACACAAACAACACAGAGAGGAATGCTGAGATTAATTTGCTTAATAGATTCATAATTGGTCAATATCCTTATGGTAATACTGAACTGAATCTACAAAAAACAATTTGCATGACAGTGTTCCAATTTACAGAATTGTAAACTAGCTTAACAATAGTGGAAAACACAGAGTTCCCAAACAATTATATAACTCAGCTAATAGTTTCTCCTTGAAGATACTCAGTAAAGGACTTTTGGTCCATTTCAAAAACTTTTTGATTTTTTTCCTATATGTTACTTAAATTAAGATCATTAACATTTCATTTCTTCAGAGACTTTTATCACGAACATTTACGGTCTACATTTACCTTGGGCTAATAGTGATATTATTGACCACGTGGAAATCAAAGACTCAAATGTGTTAAAGAAGCAATACTTGTTTCAAAGAGCAACGATTGGATTAAAGTGTGAATATGATGAATGTATAACTGAAAATGTGTTCACCTAGTATATGTATTCTTTTATTTTAAGACAAAATCATTTCCAAATTTATTTTGTTCACTTTTAGTTTCAAATTTTCTTATTTATATAGAAAATAAGAAACCATAGAAGTTTATATATTTGGACCATTGAATCAGAAGAAAACTCTTGAAAACATTAAATAACATTGATTTTATAAGATGTTTAAAACATAAAAGGATTTAATTTCAAAAATAATTAATTTTTGTGACAAGTTAATCAAATCAAAGCAAAGCTTTTAAAAATTTATTGTCAATGAAGACTTAATTGACATTATTATAAATGTAATTTGAAGCCTGTTACAAATGTTAATATTGAGATAAAATTGCAATTTTGTTGACTTAATAGTGAGCTTACTGCTAAGAGAAAAACTAGAGAAACTGACTCAAATATGCTCAACGGCTCAGTTTTTTTTCTTATAAAATATTTCATTTAGAAAAGCCATTTCCTTCTTCTGATGGAAAAAAAATGAGGAAAATAGTGTAGTGAAGTAAGAAGTTTAGGGAAATTTTCTTTACATAGAAACCTTAGATATGAGAATAAGCATTACTTTCTACTAAGAATATAACCTTCAAGTCAGAAATTTTACTTCTATGCACATATCCCAGAGAATTCTTGCACAGGAACATCAGTAGAAAATTATTAAGATGTTCATAACTTCATGGTTTATAAATACAAAGCAAGAAATTAGAAATTATCTAAATATCTTGTTTTAGACAGGTTTTCGTCAGTGTGACCAAAAGACCTGACAAGAACAGCACAGAGAAGGAAAAGTAAGGGCTCATGATTTCAGAGGTCTCAGTTTATAGTCTGCCAACTCCATTACTCTGAGCCTAGGTGAGGCAGAACATATTGGCGGAAGGGTGATGGAGGAGGGAAACAGCTGAAGACATGGCCATCAGGAAGGAGAGAGAGAGGGAGAGGGAGAGAGAGAGAGAGAGAGAGAGAGAGAGAGAGAGCCAGCTTCACCCACTAGGGACAAAATATATCCACCAAAATCTCTCTCCCAGTGACATACCTGCTCCAATCATACCCGGATGTCTATAGTTACCACCCAGTTAATCTCAATCAATGAATTACTCCATTGATTAGGTTGATACTCTCATAATATAATCATACCACTACTGAATATTTTTGCATTGTCTCATACATAAGCTTTTAGGGGGGAATATCACATATCCAAACCATAACATGTCTATTGACAAGAGAATTGAAAAGTAATTGGAAATGTATTTACAAAATGAGATTTCACATAGCTATAATACATTTACATGTATTAGATATAGCACATAGATAAATCTCCAGAACACTAAACCAAGTGAATAAAGCAAGATATAGAATAATACACATGATTGTGTCATGTATATAAAATTTAAATCATGAACTATTTTTATATATTTCCTTGAGACTCACACATATGCAGTAAAAGTATTTAAAAATCCAGAGTAACAACCAAGAACCAATTTTAGATGAGTCAATAGAGACAGCAATAGTGTTGTCTTGTTTTATCTGTTAATCTGAGAGACAGGCTTATGGATTTTTATATTATTTCTTTATATGTTTATGAAGTATCTTATGATAAACTTTGTAAAATACCTATTTTCCACCCTTGGGTATGTTCATGTCTATAGCTGATGCCTGGAAGCATAGCAAACTTCCTAGGACCTTGAGTAGAAGGGATGTAGCTGAGGATAAAGCCAGCCTGCCAAGGACAGCTGCATAGAAATGTTGCAAAGACACTAAGGACTTGATTACATATTTATTTGCTGAAATTTTAATTTTTATTATAGCATTTTTATTTGTTCTTATTAGTTACATTAGACGGTAGAATGTATTTTGACATATTATACATATGTGGAGTATGACTTCCCATTCTTCTGGTTGTACGTGTGGAATTACATTGGTTTTGTATCATATATACATATAGGAGAGTAATGTCTGATTTATTCTACTATCTTCCCTATTCCCATCCCCCCTTCTTTTCCTTCATTCCCCTTTGTCTAATCCAATGAACTTCTATTCTTTCCTTTCCACCTTATTGTGTGTTAGCATCCACATACCAGAGAGAAAAACCATTCAGCCTTTGGTTTTTTGGGAATTGTCTTATTACACTTAGCATGATATTTTCCAATTCCATCCATTTACCAGCAAATGCCATAATTTCATTTTCTTTATGACTGGTTAATATTCCATTGGGTATATATACTACATTTTTTAATTCATTCATCTGTTGCTAGGCACCTAGGCTGGTTCCATAGCTTAGCTATTGTAAATTAAGCTGCTATGAACATTGATGTGGCCATGTCACTGTAGTATGCTGATTTTGAGTCTTTTGGGTATATGCTGAGGAGTGAGATAACTGGGTCAAATGGTGGTTCCATTCCAAGGTTTTTGAGGAATCTCTATAATGCTTTCCAGAGTGGTTGCACCAATTTGCACTCCCACCAGTAATGAGTGTACCTTTTTCCCCACATCCTCACCAACATTTATTTTTGCTTGTATTCTTGATAATTGCCATTCTGACTAGAGTGAGATAGAATCTCAGTGTAGTTTTAATTTGCATTTCTCTTATAGAGAAATTAAATATTTTTTCATATATATGTTGACCAATTTCGTCTGTGAAATTCCTGTTCAGTTGCTTTGCCCATTTATTAATGGGTTATTGGTTTTTTGGTGTCAAGTTTTTTGAGTTCTTTATATATCCTGAGATTAATGCTCTAACTGGGGTGCATGTGGTAAAGATTTTCTCCTATTCACATTCATGATTGTTACCTTTGCCATGAAGAAGCTCTTTAATTCAACCCCATCCCATTTGTTGATTCTTGATTTTACATCTTGTGCTTTAGGAGTCTTGTTAAGGAAGTCGGTTCCTAAGCCAACATGATGGAGATTTGGGTCTACATTTTCTTCTGTTAGGCACAGGGTCTCTGGTCTGATGCCTAAGTCCTTGATCCACTTAGAGTTGAGTTTTTTTGCAGGGTGAGAGATAAGGGGTTAGTTTCTTTTTGCTACATAGGATTTCCAGTTTTCCCAGAACCATTTCTTGAAGAGGCTATCTTTTCTCCAGTGAATGTTTCTGACGCCTTTGTCTAGTCTATATTTGTGTGGGTTTGTCTCTGTGTCTTCTATTCATAACAGCATTATTGAGATGTAATTCACATACTAACAATTCACTCATTTAAATTGCCCAATAAATTTTATTGTTTATAGAGTTTTGAAGCCATTACCACTTTTAGAACATTTTTTGTGCCCATAAAAAAACTCTGTAAACATTAGCAGACTTACCCATTTTTATCCCTAAATCCTCCCTGAAGAGCTAAGAAACCATGAACTAACTCTCCATTTCTATAGATTGCCTTTATGGACATTTTATATAAATTAAATTATACAGTTAATGGTCTTTAGTGAGTAATTTCTTTGCTAACATGTTTTCATGGTTTATCTGTGTTGTAGCATATACCAATAATTATTATTAGTAGTAAATAATGCATTGCATGAATATACCACATTTTATTTAATCATAAGTTGATGGACATTTGGGTTCCTTCCACATATTGGCTAGTATGGATTATATTACTATAAACAATGTATATGAAAGTATTCTTGTGAATATATCTTTTCAATTCTCTTTGTCCTTTAGAGTGAAATTACTGAGTCACTCTGAGGATTAAGCAGTCTGAATTTTCAAAATTTTACTTCAAACAGTACTCTTCATCAAAAGGTACAACTAAAAGAATTGAAGAACAGTCATAGACTAGAATAAGAGAGTTGAAACAAATACATTCTACAATAGATTGGCATTCTAATATTAAGAATGTCTATGAAAAAATTAATGTTATATAAGTAAATATGCTTTTCCTATGCTAAAAATAATTTGAATACTAATAACATGAAGATTTCTTAAGTTCACTGGGGTTTAATATTGTTTGAACCTACAACTTATCTTTTTTATAACCAGGGCTCCTGCTGAATATTCCTGATGAGCTTGTGAGTCCAGCTCCTGTTACTTATAATAGAACTGTAGAGAAGTTGAATCTGTGTGTAATTCCCTTCAGGACTGCTTTGGTGTTAAAGAAGACTGTGCCCAATCAACAGCCCTTCCTAGATAAAATACAGTACTCAGAATCTTCCTTGATGTGCCAAAACTTTGAAAACTTCCAAGTGAGATAGTAGAATGATTAAGTCCCTGTTCTCTGAATCCCTTCACTTTAATTTGAAACCCAGTTCCCCTGTTTTCAGTCTTTGGCACCTTTCCCAAGATACTTACCAATTCAGTTTCTTCATCCATGAAATAAGCCAATAATTATGCTTTCAGCTTGTGAAGGGGGAAATTTAATAAGAAAGAATATGACCCCCAAGCACAGTTTCTGAAATACAGTAAGCATTTAATGAGTACTGGTGGCTTGTTATGCTTATTGTTTTATTATCTTTTATTATTATTATTATTATTCACACTTGAATCCCAATATATAGCACTGTGCTTGTTAGCTATCAAATGTCCTCCAAAAATATGTTTAATGAATTAGTGAATTCATAAGAATCCTCCCAAGACAGAGGGACTCTACCTTATATTTTTGTCTTTGTTAAACTCTGGATTTCACAATCAAAACTATACTTTTACAAAGTATTGAGGAAGCTACTGAAGAAAGATCTGCTCCGTGACAAAAGTTATTACTGCTGGGGCCGTGTATCAAGTTATGTCTTGAATCTCTCATTGTTCTATCAAGGAGGAGACATTTCTTGTTTCATTCCTGTTCCATATACTGGGACATCACATCTTCTCCCTTCCCTTTCCTGGTGAGATGGCAATATTAGAATCTACAGATATATTTCCTCTAGAACCACCAGGTGTTGCTTTTATTTGGGTCACTCTTTATGACGATGCAGCAAATTCCACAAAGAAAAGGAAGTACTAATTCTCCGGCCAAGAAAACTGCTGAAGTAAATCCACACATTCTTTCTATACCCACTGTTATAGTACAGAGCCATTCTTTAAAATATGCTGACCCTCTGCTGTTTGAAACTGCTACTTTCTGTGGAGTGGGAGTCTGGGGTTCAACCTCTGAGTCTGTGGTGGTTGTGTTGTGTGTGTTCCATTTGATTTTTGAACTCTCAGACTTCTATGATTTAAGACAGGGTAAGTTCAACCTTGTCTTTTAGGAATAAATCAAGATTTTATTGAAGTTTTGCTTTTTCCCTGCATATATTTTTTTGTATATACAATAAAATATGAAAGGAGAACTTTTCAAAACATGGTACAGGAAAAATGACACAGGTCTGCCTTGTCCTTTGAACTTCTGAATTTAAGCAATTGAAGAGGTTAGGTGGATATTTTTTGGGGGTGAGCGTAGGATTGAAACCTCAGAATTGTCTAAGAGAATGAATGAAGAGGAAAGACTGAAACTGTGGGAGGTAGAGTCTCAGCTGATCCCAACTGTCTCTGTTTCTCTGGCGCCTGCTTTCCAGTGACCCTCAGATCTCCCTCTGTGGCTGATGCTGTCTCTACCCTGCCTGTTCCTTGGGCTCATTAAGTCTCTTGGGTAGGATGGAGATGAATCCCTCTTACATTCAGCCAAAATAAACTTGTAATTTTCCAAAAAGAATATTTTAAGAAAAAGAAGAGAGGAGAACTGAAATGAGAGAAAACTAAAGGAAACGAATCCTTCCTCTAAGAGAACAGAGGAAAAAAGAAAAATATGGAGGAGTGGGAGGTCAGAGAGGTAGCTTAATTATCCTCAGTGCATCTATAGATTGACTGGGGGCCCTGACTCCTAGCAAGGACAACACTTTCTTTCCTCTCTTACCTGAAACATGTGCATTTATTTCAAACCTCTGTTTGCCCGGGCTGTAAAAGTGTTCCTTCTGAGCTATTTCCTAGTCCATTTCCTTTTAAACTCACTGACCTGAATGTTAGGTGCAATCACCGCTGGGGCTCCTCTTAGTTGGTCTTGCTTGAATCCTGGATTCACTTCATTCTAACTGAGTGATTCTTCTAGGTGGAAATTCTACCAACTCAAATTGACTGAAACTCTAAAACCTATCCTGAAGGGTTGTTGTAAATATTATTGATGTCATCTTCACTGTTATTTTTATAGGGTCTGGCAAAATATAGGAATCAGGGCAATAATAGATACTTTGATTGCTATGGCTAATTGGAACCACTATCTTCCTATGACTGATCTTTGCACCTATTGGAGTGTTCCAAGTTTCTAGCTTCTAATTTTTAAAGCACAGGTATCTGGCACATTATTATGAAGTATTTCTAAGTATCAGTTACTTCCTGTTAATTTTTGGTACTCTGGGAGATAACATCCATGTAGTTCCTTCCATATAATGAGATGCACAGTAGGCATTTAATTCTTTCCTTATAAGACAGCAATGCTCACCATTCCCTCCTTGGAAATCCTGGAGCACCTACAAATTGTAAACAAATGGCCTTTTGCTTTCATGAGGATACGGCTGCTTATCAGACTCGCAAAGGAAAACAAACATGTAAGGAGTCAAATTAAACTGTTTTCCAGTTTAATTGTCCATTAGTGAGTTGCCTAATGTAACTTTTTTATATTTGACTGGCATTGACTATTAAATACCAAGTGATCTAATAAACCATGTATCATAGTCTTATTATTTTTTGTTGAGTATCAACTACACTTGACTTAAGCAGTAGTGAAAGGGCTAGAAGACAAAACCCAGAAGATCTCAGTTTCTAAGAAGAAAGCATAAGCTAAAGCCCAACACTAAGTTTAAAAGAAAGTAACAGAAGCCACCACTTAGCTAGGTGGGGTATCATAGATAGGTATTGGACAGGAGAGAAAAGTGCATTATCAGGGAAAAGAAGACATTAAAAGAGAAACAGGGTATATTAATATATAAATAAGGAAGTCTGTAAGAACTGAAAAGAACACAAGTCTGGTGCTGGGATCAGCCTTTAGTCTTTTCTACTTCCTAAACATGTCATTCAACCCTATGAATTGTATTTTTCTTACCTATGGAAAAGGGAATGTGTTTATCAACTATCTGCCAAGGCTTTAGCAATATAATAAAACCTAAAGCATTTGATAAACAATTAAATACCATGTACTAAACATGGAAATAGCCTGTGACTTGGATGCCACAGGTACCTGTATCTTGTTTATCCAAATAAGGCCACCAACTCTTGAGGTTACTGAAGAGACTTTGGATATCCTTGAGACCTTGAAAGCACAGGAGCATCTAGGCCAGCATTACTGGATAATACCAATAGGCTGATCATTGGAGTTTATAACCTGTAATAAGAGATTCATATCTCTCCTCTGCTCAAGTTCCAGACCTGACAGCTCAGGATATGGCTATGATGCAATTTCAACAAAACTTTAGCTAATCCCACAGCAAAAATTAGCTGGGCTAGCCTTGCAGAGTCACCCCACACACTGTAAATGAGAGGCAGGACATTATACTTCATGTTGATAGTCCCTGGCTGTGGGCTGCCTCTACCAAAGGGGTCACCTACAAAGAGGCAGCCCTACCTACCCCAGGGAAATTTGGAGGATGGACAGAGAAACTGAGTAAATGGTAGATTCTATACCTTTTCATAGTATAGGATAGGTCTCAGGGCTCAGGAAGCAGATCACCACATGTGGCAGAGCCTGACAAAATCTTTGCAATCAGATTAACAAAGCAGTGAAATGATGTTCTGTCACTGGGGACATGGGCATGCAACATCATTATGCAGAACAGTTCATTAGCATACCTGACCCTGTATCCTCGTACAGAGATTTTAGCTGCATGTTGATGCAGCACAGCCTACTGAAGATGCATGCATAAATAATGTGGCGGAGGCGTTGTGAGAGCAATTGGTAGCAATTAGGAAGCTAGCTCTTACCATCCCATGCTCAGCTTGAAGAGAAAAATTCTGGTGACACCATTCATTTTGCCATTTGAGTCCTTTTGCCTCTGCTTTAGCAAAGTACATTCTTGCATGATATATTATCCTTTCTCCTTCCATTCTTTTTCCATTAGGTGCTTTGGAGATCACAGGGATGGGACAGTGGTTGGAATGACAGTTTTGTTTGGTTTTGTTCTTAAAGGTATCAGTGCTCCTTTTTGATATTAGTTCACTTCTTTGTACAGCCCAGGATATACTTCCCTCCTCTGGTACCTCTTTGCTCACAAAGCCCATTCTTTTCACTGGGCAGCTGTCATCACAGATGGCACCATAAGGGACCACTTCTTTGCACCTCCATTGGGCCACTGCCCCAAACATGAGTGGTTTTTTTTTTTTTTTCATGACTGTTTATTAAAATACACAGCAAGAGCTTTAAAATCAGTCAAAGCTCCAGTCAAGCTCTATCTTTGCTGTTTATCACAAGGAAAGGCCCTTGGGTAATTTGCTGAATGATTCTAAACTTTGGTTTCTTCTCCCTACAAATGGCACTTATAGGCAGAGGGAGTGGTAATTCCTGTATTATCTGGTGACCTTCACAGCATTAAAATGCAAGGAGTGTCTGTGTGCATTCTGAGGCTGTGACCAGCTGTGTAATCTAAGTCTCAGTGTATTTCACAGACCTGGCGGCATTAGACTTGAGAGGCAGAGGGACACAGTGGGCCTCCTGTAGCCTTTCAGAGTAAGCCATGCTCTCCAATCTACATTTCCCAGAGGAGGCTTGCCTGATTATTTATGTGGTCACCATCCTTGAGTGCCTAGCTCCCTTAGAGGAAACAATGGCCACAGTGAAAGAGGAACCACCAGTTTCATTCACATAGACTCTCCTGGATCAGTCCTGTGTCTGTGAAGCATACTTATGGTCTTCAAAGAAAGATGCTGGGGTCAAAGGTCAGCTTCCCCAGGAAGGACATTCTGAGACAGAGGTTTGTGTATGGGACCTTTGTTAACAAATGCTTGCAAAGATCAATACTCATGGGACAAAAAGGAAGAAATCAGGGTTCGATAGAAGGAAAGCTTTGGCTATGATGCAATTTCAACAAAACTTTAGCTAATCCCACAGCAAAAATTAGCTGGGCTAGCCTTGCAGAGTCACCCCACACACTGTAAATGAGAGGCAGGACATTATACTTCATGTTGATAGTCCCTGGCTGTGGGCTGCCTCTACCAAAGGGGTCACCTACAAAGAGGCAGCCCTACCTACCCCAGGGAAATTTGGAGGATGGACAGAGAAACTGAGTAAATGGTAGATTCTATACCTTTTCATAGTACAGTCATTTTTTTTTCCTTTTGAAATTATCTAGATATTTGCATGTATCACTTTTGCATAACGCTTTGTATTTCATAGACATTATCTCATATGCCCCTTTTAATATTTTACGATGTGGGTGAGGATGATATTATCTGAATTTTAAAGAAAAAGAAATGGACATTTCCAAACTGTTTCTCTATACTCCCTTCTTTGGTAGTCTTAACAAATTATCATCTCCATGGGAGTTAATTTTAAAACAAATATGGAAGTGTAAATAGCTTACCTGTCTAATGCTTCAACCCAACTTGAGGATCTATGATGGTGCACCTTGCCCAGACTGATGTAAGAGTATAAGAGCCAGCCTCAGTATCCACGTTCTGTGGACTGCTGCTTCCTCACCTCCACTGCCTCACCCTGTCCTGATTGCACCAAGGCTAACAGAGAAGACATCATTTGAAAGAACTAGGATGCCATCCAAGGAAATGTTCCTAGTATAAGGGGTCCTAGGAGCATTTACAATAGCTTGACTAACAGTGCCTTGAGATATTTTTTTCCCTTTGAAATAGAGTTATTTGTGTTCCTAAAGGGGAATCATGCATAGCAGACTTAACAGAATTCTATGCAGCCCTCCTGCCTGGGGTTTTTTTTAATGCCAATTTTTGGCATAAGACTTTTATGAGGATATGTGTGCTGTTCTCTAAATTTAACTTTCTCTGTAAGTGTAAAACAAAAGCCACTGATGTCTAACTCAAGTGTTGGTTATTCTTAGATTTCACTCCTGTCCCCTGGATATTCCAGTTACTCTCTTCCAAACTGAGAAGGTTTGCAGAACCACTCTAAACACACAGGTACCATCCTTTCTCCCTATCCATAGGGGTGACATTTAGCCTACCAATTTTCTTACAATTTCAGCTAGCATTTAGTGCCCAAGAGAATTACCTGAAAATGAGGGGCTGGAGCTGACCCAGGTCAGACCTCATCAGCATTCAACAATACAGTACAAGGTGGGTGAGAAAAGAGGCAAGACACGTGGAAAAGGGTTCTAGTGAAAGAAGACCAGTGAAGCAGAAAATAAGGACATTGCCAGGTGGTTTGGCCCCAATTTCACACACTTACATGCTATTTATTTTAATAGTGTGGGGCCTCCTGATACACTAAAGTGTGCCACTTCTGGTTCTATGCTTCTGGTATTTTGGGAAACTTCGCTGTATTGTATATAAACTTTGATATTAGACAAAGGAAGAGAAAATATGCTATAGAACATCAAATTCAAGAAGAGACTGCTGCTAGACCCCTAACATGAAAAAATGGCATAAGGCAGGCAGGAAGTAAAAGTATTTCTGCTCACCCCTCTGCTTCTGTCCTTGTCAATTGTTCTCTAAAGCTTGGACTGTGCACTGGCCTCCTAGATTGGTGTGAACTTTTCCCAGTGTACCAAATTACATTTTCATTCCTTGCTTGAAGTACTTCCTTTTCTCTTAAAATCTTTGTTCTTGACTCTTAAATTTCCTGGAGAAAATTTTTAAAGCATAATATTATTTTAAATTGCATTATTTTAACACATTAATTTTTGTCATTAATGTGTAATTAAAATATTACCAAATGGTTTATTTCCCATCATTGGAAGGAGACCAAGTGTTCTAGTTGCAATTCAGGTAGATAACAAATACTGAGCTTTACTTTTGTCCCTTTTTAATGTCCTATAGTAAAAGGAAAACATTAGAGAATGATGTAAAGTCTTTCAGCTTCATATTCTGTCACATTTTATGAATATGGGGGGGGCTACAGTTACTTCTTAAATTATAGCATTTGGAGATGAGATAAGGGAAATTATATGAAAAACTAGCATACTGAGTAAAACGAGAGTCACCACGCATATGAGCTAGTAATAAAATTGCAGCTATGATACTCAGGACCCTTTTTTAGAATGAGAAAAGTACTCTGGAATTCCTCTGGAATATTTCAACAGTCTGGTGTACATCAATCAAATGAAATTAAACATAACATTTCTGTCTAGAACCACCAACATGAATTCTGAACATTCTAGAAGCCCCCTTTTCTCAAATTTATCTTCTCACTCTTTCTGTCTTTAGAACTATTGCAACCATTATTTAGTTATCTTGTCTGTCCTATCTAAAATTAACAGACAATGAAGCAAATAAAAAAAAAAAACAAGAACTTTTCAAACAGCAAAATTCCTTTAACCTCAGTTGCCCCTCTAGGTACTTACCCACCTTTTTTCCTTTGAGAGTGAAATTTATGAAAACAGCATTCTCTCATGAAAAATGATTACAAAAGGAGAAATTGGATGTCGGATATATGGGCTCTTTCTGTGCTATCTTTGTAATTTTGCTGTAAAAATAATACTAATGTAAAAAAGAGAGCTCATTTTTAAGAAACCATACATATTTTCTTCCACCCTATTTTTATCAACTCCCTCTGACTGTTTAAGCTACTCATGTCTGATTCACTCAGCATTAGATTGAAATGAGTTCTCAATATAACCAATAGCCTCTATGTTGATAAATCCAATAGTCACTAGTTATAGTTTGGATATAAAATGTTCTCCAAAAGCTCATGCTAAAGGCTTTGCCCTTAAGGCAGCAATGTTCAGAGATGGGATCTTTGGAAGGTGATTGCATCATGAGGGCTCTAACCTTATCAATAGATTAATCCATTGATGGATTCATAAATTAATGGGCTAGAAAGTGGTGGAAACTTAGGAGATGGGGCCTCTTTGGAGGAAGTGAGTCCTAGGGGTGTGTCCTTTAGGGGTGTATCTTCCCCACTTCCCTCTCTTCCTCTTTCTCTGCTTGTTGGTCGCATGAGGTGAGAGCTTTGCTCCACCATGTGTTCACCACCATGATATTCTGCCTTGCTACAGGCCAAGAGCAATGGTGCCCAGCAGCCATGGACTGAAACCATGAGCCAAAATGAATTTCCTCCTTTAAGTTGTTTTGTCACAGATGACTAAAATATCTCTATCAATCCTTATCTTCTTTGATTGCTTAATCATATTGATCACCTCTGATCATTCTCTCCTATTTGAAATATTTCATCAAAGGAAGAGACTGCGCTCACCTGAAACAGAAAGCTGTATATGTCGTGTGCTAAGTAAAAGAGAATTATATCTGAAATGTGCAGTTCTGGACAATGAATAGGGTTTGAGAAGGTATGAAGAGCAAAAATTGGCAGATTCCCAGAAGTGGGAGGGTTCAGGGACAGGTTCAACTCTAGCTGCAGAGAACTGGCTATTGGAATGAGGCTGTTGCTGATTGGCTGAATTTTAAACGTGCAGTTGCTAAAACCAGGCATAGCTATGCAAGTCATCATTGACTAATTGATATGGATCTAACAGCAGTTCTGGAGATAATTGTTCCTATTTTGGACTGTAGCCAAAGAACAATCACTATTTTCTTTGAATCTCTGGATTGAACCAACTTTTGAATTTCTCCCTTGGCCTCAGTTCTTCTCCTAAATTTTCTCCCAAGTCTTTAATTTCCTCCTTTCCAATCTTATTTGCCAGACTATATTTCCTTTTTAAATGTTAGGCATTTAAATACTGGCATTCCCTACATCCCATATACCTTCAGTTGATGATACCATCTGGCCCTTAGATTTCCTCTCTCTTTTCAATTCCTTGATGTTTCACCTGTTTTTTTTCTCTTTTTTTTTAATCTTTAATTTGATTCTCTTGTACATATCTCACAAAAGTAGATTTCTAACTCAAACCTTCAATTCCACCCCATGTTTATAGGTCTAAATGGCTAACAAATGTCCTAACCTAGATGTCTAATGTACTTTTCAAGTTTAGCATGACCAAAATGGATCTTTCTAAAATTCTACTCCATCCATAGGCTGACTCTGCTAAGCTAATAGCAATTCAGTCTTTCCATTTCAAGTAGTCCTTGACTCCTTTCATAACAGTCTATCAACAAATTCAATTGTCTGTAACTTCAGAATAAATCTGTCATATGATCCCTTCTTGGCAGTTCCATGGCTATCATCTTGGAAAAAGCACCATGATTGCTGGAGATGACTACCATAGTATACTAACTGGTTTTCCTACTTCCAAGGATCTTCTCACGTACTGTTAATGTGAGCAAATATCTAATTTTTTCTGGGACTTTCTTCAGTTTATCACTGAAGGTCTTGTGTCTCAGAAAGCCTGTCAGACCAAGGAAAATTGAGACATATGGTCACCATATCTACTATGTACTCTGAAGACAATACCCAGAGTTACCTTTTAAGAATATAAATCATGCCAGGTGGGGCAGTGCATACCTGTAATCCCAGCAGCTTGGGAGACTGAGGCAGGAGGATCTCAATTTCAAAACCAGTCTCAGCAAAAGCAAGATCCTAAGTAACTCAGTGAGACCCTGTCTCTAAATAAAATACAAAATAGGGCTGGGGATGTGGCTCAGTGGGCAAGTACCCCTAAGTTCAATCTGGTACCTCTTCCCCCCAGAAAAAAAGAATATAAATCATGTCAATTTTCTCATCAAACCTTTCAGTGATTCCCTACTTCACTCAGAGTAAAATCTAATATCCTTGCACTGGCCTGTGAAACCCTCTATCTTGTAGCCCACTACTTCCCCTGCTTTTCTGATTTTCTTTTTCATTGATTTTTTTAAGAGCCACACTGACATGTTTTTTGTTTGTTTGTTTTTGTTTTTTAACATACCCAGTGTTTTCCTTCTTTATGGTTTTTGCACTGTTTGTTCCCTTTGGGACACTAACCCTCTAGATACAGGTAGATAGAGACGGCACATCCTCATGTATTTCAGGTCTTTCCCCATATTATTATTCTAAATTATCTCTACTATGACCATCTTATTTAATATTGCAACTCTGAATCCTAGTTTTAACAAACTGTTATTTCTCCATTGCACTTACCACCTTCTAATATATTGTGTAATTGACCTATCAATTATGTTTATTACTTGTCTATTGAAAATAAGATGTAAGCAACATGGGTATGAATTTTGTAACTTTGTTTACTTGTGTATCCATAGTACTTAGAATAGTTCCTGGTACATAGTATATGTTTAACAAGTATTTAACATAATGGGTTCATGTGCATATGAAGTGTCTCTCTCTCTCTCTCTCTCTCTCTCTCTCTAACTCTCTCTCCCCCTCCTTTCTCTATATATATACATAGCTACAGGTGATTTTAGTGTGTGTGTGTGTGTGTGTGTGTGTGTGTGTATATGTGTGTATGTATATGTAGGATCTCAAGAAGTTAAAAACCTGGGCAAGCTCCTTGTCTGAGAGGCTTTAGGGGAGGGTAGGTGTTAAAGGATGAAATTAAGATAATCAGAGTGTTTTAGATGAACACGCCTACTACTGATTGAGGTAGTTATCAGAATTATAGCTATAGATAAAAGCAGATACTAGCTAGTTAGATTAAACAACAGAAAAATTTCTTCTCCAGAAGGAAATACTCATCAAACTGATCATATTTCTTACAGGCCTACAGACTGTCTTCCAAAAACTTAAATCATCTGTATGTTTATCTTGCCAGCATATTAAGAGAAATACCTTATTTCTGGTAATTCACCCACTCTCTCAATTTGTGTCCTGAACAGAAATTTACAAAATTGATTATCTGAAATTTCCCAAAGATTGGAAATAAATGCATTATAAGGAAAACATTATACTTGTTTCTGAATTGCAAAATTATTAGCAGTGTGGCAAGATTAAGATTAGCTCTAACAGTCAATATAATGACTTAAAAATTAAACATTTTTTGAATAATGTGACAATATGAACATAAGTGTTCCAGGGCTACCTCAGACATTCACTGTGTTGGGATCCAGATATGCATTCTTAGATCCCCCAGTGGGGCCATCATCCTTTACCACCATCATGCATTCCCATCAGCTCTACTTACATCTCATTGATTCAAATTTGGTGTCCACAGTTGGCTCCAAGGGAGGTTGAGAAAGGCATTCATCATCATGTGCATCCATCAAGTCCATGTGTTTGCCTAAAATTGGGGTACTATTATTGTGAGCAACCAGGAAGAGCATATTTGTGAGAAAACTCATAATTTCACTTATAGTAACTAAATCTAATCTTATTTATTTTTTACAATCTTCTCACTCAACTTTTTTTTCTTGAGTTATTTTCCAAGGAAAATATTTTTTTTCTGAGTACTTACAGCCTTTTGTTAAGGAAGCCAAAGGTAAATAATAATATAGATAGTAGAGGTCAATATGAAAATTAAGGGGAAATTAAGTGGAAAAAATAATTAGTTAGAAATGAATAGTAGAAATCCGCTGAGTTGATATGTTTTTCTTGAAGCAAACAATATTGTCTGAACCCAGGCTACGTGTGCTAGAGGCCCTGTACCTTTTCCAATTTCTCTGTGCATGTTATGGTAGACATAAAAAAAATTGAAGTCTTGCATTTTTTTCCTGGTTAATTCTGACTCTGTTCTGTGGCACTTACTGAATTAGGGATAAAATCATCCCCTATCCCACTTCTGGCCCCTCCATTACACATTGCTGAAGTCTGGATGCAGAACACAGTTAATGTTTGTGGATTTTCTCCCCCAAATATGACT
Organism: Marmota marmota marmota; assembly: GCF_001458135.2. Taxonomy (NCBI): domain Eukaryota; kingdom Metazoa; phylum Chordata; class Mammalia; order Rodentia; family Sciuridae; genus Marmota; species Marmota marmota. Next base: position 1,018,342 of record NW_025999941.1, on the reverse strand, counting down.
CACACAAAGTGTTAGTGTATATAGTAGCATTTACAGAAGAGTTTTTTTTTTCCTTCTCTTCTATAATGGTGGGTATACGTGTTCATCTTAAATGTCCAAATTCATGACAACAAATACTTATTACTGGTAGGTTGTTTCTTAAAGAGTTTCTGAAATTTCTCTGGACTTAAGTCTTCAACCTCTTTTTTTCCTTCTTCTCTTTTCTGTTCTCCATCCTTCTCTAACTAACCATTTGTTTCTTATCTAGAATAATTTGCCTTTATTTTTGTCTTATTTTCCTTTAAGCTCTATTCATATGAAAGTATGTTTTAAAGCATAGATGGTTCCTATCTACTTTTTGTTACCTGTCATTAAGTATTGATACCTTTTCTCTTTGTTTTTCTATATATAGTCGAGCAATATGTGTTGTTCTAGGTCAGAACCATCCAATATAAATATTGGCCGTGTTTATTTTTACATTTTCTAATAGCTACATTAACAAAGTAAAATGATAAAGGTGCAATCAATATTAATAAGGTATTTTACTTAACCAAATGTGTCCAAAATATTTTTTCTAGATGCAACCAATATAAAGATTATTGGGATATTTTATCTTCTTTTTCTTTGTACTAAATTTTTAAACTTGGTGTGCATTTTATAACTCTGGCACACTTCAATTCAGATTCAAATTTTTATTGGATATGCTTGATCTCTATTTAGATTTCATAACATTTAGAGCTGAAAAATTGAATTTACATACTCAACTCGTTCAAACATAAATGAAAGTTTCCAATAATTGAATCGAGTACCCAAAATAATTTTCATTTAATATTCTTATCTATGTCAATGAAACTTGTTCATATTTTATAGAAAAATTGGTTTGACTTTGAAGCAAAAGCATATCAGTTTTAAAACTTCATCTCTCCAAGTAAATTCACTGACTCTTATGTCAACTTGGAACTATTAATATTAAATTTATAAGAGAACTACATAAATTGAAGGGCAGTTCCAAATTTGACCATATGACCACAGCTTTAAACATGTTTATCTTGTAGTTTTGTGACTAATTTACATAGCACAGTACATCCTACATATTAATTCATGTTAAAAAAATTTTGAATTGCATTTAAAATTATAATTTTAAAAAACATTCTAGTACTTTTCTAATAGGCTTACGAAGAAACGTTTCCTGTCTTTGAAGTTTCAAATTTAGCTTCTTTATGTGCTGTTCAAAAAAATTTCTAAGACATGTTGCCATTTTTTATTTTTGAATATTTGATAAGTACATCTCTTGTCTTCAGAAAATTTTGAATTGGATTTAACAGTACACTAAATCTTTTTAGAAGTCTTCCATGGCTCAACCAGTGAGCTTTGGCAAAAATCCTAAGATCATTAAATGCATTTCCTTTGATTTCTTTCAAAAAGTTTCAAAATCTAGTAATCATCATGTATCTCTGACACTTTTTTAGAGTCTACTTCAAAAATCAAAGCATAAATATTTTCAACATGTATCCATCAGTAGAACAAAGCAATAGGAAAGCTATCACTCTGGTTTAGTATATCTGGGATTTTGACCTAAGTTCTGTTATGATTTTTATAAACTTTGTATCTAATTGAAATCCTTTGAAAATGATAAAATATTCAAAAGTATCTATGACCTGAAATTTACATTTTAGCCTGAAAACCAACAACGTCACCTCATAAATTTGAAAACACATTGAGACAAATATGCCCAAATATTCAATTGGGCAGTATATTTTGTGTTGTATAATTAATCTAAAGCAAAAACTAATATTTTTCAATGGATGCTCCTTGACATTCAATGTGATTGCATCTTGACCAATCTACTTTAAGTTGAAAATACTGTAAATCAAAACACATTTAATACATCTAAACTCCCAAACATCATAACTTAGCAATACTTAACCCCACAGAGGTGAAGAGTTTACCTGAGCGATGCCATTACTGATGGGGAAACTGTGGTTGACTGCTCCTCCCCAGCAGAGAGATCTTTACTGCATAGTGCCAGCCTCGGAAAATATTCAAATACAATATTTCAGTACAATTTCTACTCAATGCATATGTCTTCTGCACTAGCATCAAGTCAAAAAATTGAGTATTAAAATAAGTTGGGGTTGGGGCTGGGGTTATGGCTCAGCTGTAGAGTGCTTGCCTCTCATGTGCAAGACCCTGTACTCTACCCTCAGCACCATATTTAAATAAATAAATAAAATAAAGGTATTGTGTACAACTACAAAAAAAATTTAAAAAATAAGTTGGAGACTGTCTCTACTTCAAATTTTAATGAAGTGATCTCTTATAGTGTTGAAAGATGTACTATGATAATCATTTTGTGGCTTAATTAATATTTCAGTTCTTAAGAATTAACTTTTAAAATCTTTCTTTTATGACTTGCTAAGTAAATTTTTGCAATTGAAACAATAGTTTCTTTGGTCCCCACTTCATCTAAAATTGTTTTTCTTGTGTGTGTGCCAAATACAAGCTGTTTTATAGATAGTCAATGTTATAAGCTCAGTACATTTAAAAAAGTATTTAAGTTTCTTAAACACCTAATTTTTATTTTACATGATTAATTTTCAATTCTTTTTGGCAATTTAGGTAAAATTTCTTACCAAAGTTATTATGTCAGCTTAACATTGTTCGCTTCATTATTCCCAAGATTGTTTTTGCAAATTGAGCAACTTTTCATTTTGTTCTGTTGCTGTATTTTTTTTCTGGAGAGAAGTCAGAATTTATTACAGAATAAACCATATGAAACCAATTAAGTCTGCTTCTGAGGTTGAGTGGCAGACCACATATGACAAGGGATTGGGAAAATTAATTGTAGTAAATGTTCACCATGTGCCACTATTTGGACTTTAGCAATATTTTGATGTTGTTACACTACATGTGGTATCCTTCCCAAGAGAAAAATTATTAGATCATAAACTTAAATTTAAATATATATGTAAACATATGTAATCCTTACTCTAGTAGATTTTATTATTTTAGAATTTTTGCAGCTCAATTTTTTCTTATTTTTTGAATTAAGATATAAAAATTGCATATGTTTATGGTGTACAACAAATTGTTTTGAAATATGAATACACACTGAAATGGCTATATTAAGGAATTAACATATGTTAACTCCTAAACTTATTTATTTGTTGTGATAACATTTAAGACATACTCTTAGCAATTTTCAAGTATATATACATTATATTTAGCTATAGTTAGTGCCATAACATCTCTTGAAATTAGTTCTCTTGTCTAACAGAAATTTTGTATCCTTTGACCAATTTCTTCCCAATCCTTTCTCATCTCTACGCCCAGTCCCTGGTAACCACCATTTTATGTTCTGTTTTGTTAGTTAAAATTTTAGCTTCCAAATAAAAGTGAGATAATACAGTGTTCATATTTCTATTCCTGGCTTAAAAACATAATCTTCTCTAGTTTTATCTATGTTGTTGCAAATGACAAGATTTTCATCTTTTTCCAAGGCTAAATACTTTTCCATTGTGCATACTTACATTCTCTTTATCCATTCATTCATTGATGGGCATATAAGTTGATTCCATACCTTTACTATTGCAAATACTGTACAATATTATGGGTGTACAAAAATCTCCTTGACATACCGATTTTGTCTCTTTTGGATATATATGCAGTAATAAATTTTCTAGATGGTTCTACTTCTAATTTTCTGAGGAAACACCATACTCTTTTCCATAATGGCTGTCCTAATTAATACTCAAACAGTATACAATGGTTCCTTTTTCTACATATCCTCATCAACACCTTTATTTCATCTTTTTTAATATAAACATTCTAAAACGTCCAAAGTAACATCTTATTGAGGCATTAATTCGTGTTTCCCAAATGATTAGTGAAGTTGAGTTTTTTCTCATCTGCTTATTGGCCATTTGTGTGTCTTTTTCCCATATTTAAATCCTCTTATTTCTTTTCTCACTCTTGTGTTGTTTGTGTTCCATATGTACTTTACACATTAATCCCTTATCAGATGTAGAGTTTGAAAATATTTTCTTCCATGCTATAGGTTGTCTCTCTGTTCATTTGTTTCCTTTGCTGTGCAGAAGCTTTTTGTTTGATATAATCCCATTTGTCTATTTTTGCTTTTGTTTCCTGTACTTTTCGGGTCATATTTAAAATATCATTGCCCAGACCAATGTTATGGAGATTTTACCCCATCTTTATTTTTTTTTTCTAATAGTCTTTATAGTTTCAGATCTTCTGTTTTAAATATTAAATCCATATTGTGTTTATTTTGTAGATAATTATGAGATAAGGGTCCAATTTCATTCCTTCTGTGGGTATCGGTATCCAGTTTTATCAGCATTGCTTATTAAAAAGACTGTCCTTTCTGCACTGTGTGCTCTTGATATCTTTGTCACAAATCAACTGATGGTAAGTAGTGAATTTACTTTTGGATTCTGTATTCTGTTCCATTCATGGGTCTATGTGTCTGCTTCTTATGACAGTACCATTCTGTCTTAATTATGGTAATTGTGTCAAATATCTTGAAATCAGGTACTGTGATGCCTTCACAATTCCTTTTTGTGTTCAAGATTGACCTGGCTATTCAAGGTCTTTTGTAGTTCTATATGAATTTTACAACTATTTTTTTTTCTATTTTGTAAAAAAAAAAAAAAACACTCAAACTTTGAAAGAGATTCCATTAAATCTGTAGATTTATTTAGGTAGAATGGATATTGTAACAATATTAATTCTTCTAACTCACAAATATAGAATATCTTCTTATATTTCTGTCTTTTTTAATTTCTTTCATCCATGTTTTCTAGTTAAATTTATTCCTGAGTATTTTAAATATTTCATAGCTATTCTAAATGGCATTTGTTTGGTAAATGGCATTTTTTCTTGATTTGCTTTCAGATGGTTTGTTGGTACAGAAAAATACTGATTTTTAAAAAAAAATATTCATTTTTTAGATGTAGTTGGACACAATACCTTTATTTTATTTATTTATTTTTATGTGGTGCTGAGGATCGAACCTAAGGCCTCTCATGTGCTCTACTATATATAGCTATAAACCCAGCCCAACACTGCTGATTTTTGTATGTCGAATTTGTGTCTTGAAATTTTACTGAACTTAGTAGTTCTGATAGATTTTCAGTGATTTAGAGAGTTGTATATATTAAGATTCTGTTATTAGAAAAGAGAAACAATTTAACTTCTTTTCTGACTCAGATGCCTTTATTTATTTTTCTTGAGGAATTGCTCTGACTAGGACTTCCAGTGCTATTTTTAATGGAGATAGTCAGAGACCACAGCCTTGTCTTGTTCCTGATCTTAGAGAACAAGCTTTTAACTTTTCACCATTGCCTACGTTTTTACCTGTGCCTGTCAAAAATGTTCTTTATTAGTTTGAGATGCATTTCTTCTATACCTAATTTTTTGAGGCTTTATCATGAAAGTATATTCTGCTGTGTTAAATTATAATTTCCATACTTGCTTTTTTAATTTGGAAAAGCAATTAACTTATCATTAAAATAAACATTTTAATTTATTGGTTAATTACAGTTTATATAGATACTGCTGTAACTCATATTGCATGCATAAAATATTAAAATATGTACACTATAATCTTATACCAATGCAGAGGAAAAAAATCATTCAAACTGAATCAATCCATAAACACCAACTAGATTCTTGATAGGTTTACATGTAATACTAGACATCAATGATAAATGTTACCCACGTGTGCAGTAAAATACAACAATTGTACTTTAATGGTGCAACAGTTCAAGTAAAATATAGCCCTAGAAAAACAATAAAATTGTGTAACACAGAAGTGTTTTTGTACTGCTTCATTTTAAAATTTAAATGAAGTGCAAATTTAAGTTCCTTGATAGCCACTTTCAATAGCCAAGTATGGATTGTGGATATCACTTTGGTTATGACAGTTCTAGTTGCTGTACTGATATCTCATAAGTTTAGCATAAGTAATGAATTATACAAACAGTCCCTGAGTTATGATGGTTGATTTAAAATTTTTCAACTTTATGATGGTATGAAAGTAATATGTATTCATTAAAAACTGCACTTCAAATTTTGAACCTTGTTCTTTTTCCAGGCTAGCAGCATATATTATCATACTCTCTCTCAACATTAGAAAAGGACAGCCAGCTGCAGCTTTCTGGGAGCCATCTGACCATATAGGTAAATAAATGACACTTCACAGTTAGTTAGAGTAGCTAAGTTGTTAAGAAGGTTAGGTGTATGAGATACAGTTTTGACTCATGGTTTTGCAGCTCGATGAGGAGTTTGTTTGTATATAACCCTGTCAAAAGTTGATAGGCATTTGTGTTTCTTAATTGCAATGCTTTTTCATAAAAGACATTTCTCTAAATTGTGTGCTTTCTCATAAACTGTGGGTTTTAAAAATATTATTATTATTGCCAAGTTTTCATAAATATTATGTGAATAAATGAACAACTAAATCTATAGCTTGCCACTCTTGTATTCCTCTTTTTGATAAATTTCTCCAATATATTAGAGTAATTTTTTTGTGTGTGTGTGTATGTGGTGCTTGCTAAACTCAGAGCCTCCGGTGTTTAGACATACTAGGTAAGTGCTCTGCAGCTAAGTTATATTCTCAGCTAAGAATGATTGTTTGGAGAGAGGAAATAATTCATTTAATTATTCATCATCTCTCAATTTTATCAGCATACTTCAGATAATTTTACTCAATTATCTGATTATCTCTTAAAAACATTTATTGTGAAAATTTCAAAACTGGAGAGGAAAAAAATATCCCAGTATCATCCACCCTTAAAAATCAACTTATAGCCAATCTTGTTTTATCTACATTCCCCACTTCCTATTTCTCCCAACTCCTCCCACCGCTTTTGGATTTACAAGAATGCCTCAGAAATATTGTGAATTTGGTTTAGAACACCACAATGAAGCGAATTTCTCAGTAAAGCAAGTCACATGTACTTTTCCTGTTTCCTGGGACATGTAACAGTTCTGTTTACACTAAACTATTGTTTAGAACTGTAATAGCATTACATCCAAAGAAACAATCTACATAACTTAATTTAAAATATTTTATTGCTAAAAAATGCTAATATCATTAGAGCCTACAGCAAGTTGTAATCTTTTTTCTGGGGAAGGATCTTACCTCCATGTGGATGACTGCTTATTAGGGTGGTGTTACTAAACATTGGGGAGACTATGAACATTTCTTATAACAAAACAAAAGGTAAAGTTTTCTGCATTGACTCATTCTTCCTTTCGTGAAAGATTTCTCTATAGCATCAAATGCAATCTAATGGCATTTTAACAACCATAGACACTCTTTCAAAATTGAAGTCAATCCTCTCAAATCCTGCTATTGTCTTATCAACTAAGTTTATATAATATTCTAAACCCTTGGTTGTCATTTCAACAAAGTCCACAATATCTCAGTTCCGAGTAGGATTCCACCCCCAAAAACCACTTTCTTTACTCATCAATAAGAAACAACCTCTCACCTGTTGAAGTTTAATTGTGAGATTGTAGCAATATACACACATCCACTGCTGATTCGACTTCTCTTGCTGTTTTCACCACATCTGCAGTTACTTTTACCATTTAAGATTTGAACTACTCCAAACTCTTATTAATGTTGATATTTTGATCTGCTCACCTGAATCACAGATGTTCTTAATGGGATCTAGAATAGTGAATCCTTTCCAAAACAGTTTTCAATTTACTCTGTTCATCAGAGGAATCACTGTCTATGGTATCAATAGCCTTATGAAATGTGTGTTTTAAATAACGAGACTTGATAGTCAGAAACACTTCTTGATCTCTGGGCTGCAGTGTGAATGTTGTTAGCAGGCCTGGAAACAACATTAACTTCAATGTGGCTCATAAAGAATTGCAGCTGGCTGTCCTTTCTAGTATTGAGCGAGGATATCATACCATTAAGTGACCAGGTGCCCTGTCAATGAGCAGTAATATCTTGAAAGACACCTTTTCTCCTGAGCAGTAGGTCTCAACAGTGGGCTTCAAATACTCAGTAAACCCTTTTGTAAACAGATGTGTTTTCTTCTAGGCTTTGTTGTTCCATTGTAGAGTAAGGCAGAGTAGAATTAGTGTAATTTGTAACGGTCCCAGGATTTTTCAGAATGGTAAATGAGCATTGGCTTTAGCTTAAGATCACCGGGCTACATTAACCCCCATAAAAGCTTGTCCATTGAGGATTTGAAACCAGGCATTGAAAATCCTAGATGACATCTTCTTCCACTATAATGTTGTTCCACCCACACTGAATGTCTGTTGCTTAGTGTAGCCAGCTTCACCTGTCACCTTAGCTAGACCTTCTGGATCATTGGCTGCAGCTTCTACATCAGCACTTCAGACTTCACCTTGCACTTTTATATTATGCAAATGGCTTTTTTCTTTAAATCACATGAGCCAACCTCTCATGGCTCGAGCTTTTCTTTTGCTGCTGATGCCACTTTCTGTCTTCATAGAATTAAAGAGAATCAGGACCTTGCTTTAGATTAGGCTTTAGCTTAAGGGAATGTTGAGACTGGGTTCATCTTCTATCCAGACCATTAAAACAGTCTCTGTATCAACAAGGAAGCTGATCCACTTTATAATTATCCATGCATTCACTGAAGTTGCACCTTTAATTTCCTTCAATAACCTTTCTTGTGCATTCAGAACCTGGCTGTTTGTGACAAGAGGCGTAGTTTTGTGTCTATCTCGGCTTTTGATGTGACTTTCTTACTAAGCTTAATAATTTCTAGCTCCTAATTTGAAATTAGAGACAAGAAGTTCTTTCTTTCACTTGAATACCTAGAAGCCATTATTGGGTTATTAATTGGCCTCTTTTCAATATTGTTCAGTCTCAGAAAACAAGGAAACCTGTTCATGGTGCCTCAAAACAATTACAACAGTAACTCACAGATCTTTGATTGTAGGTCACCGTAACAGATGTACTAATAAGTTTGAAATATTTCCAGCATTACTAAGATGTGATACAGAGACACAAAGTGAGCATGAGCTGTTGGAAAGATAACATATGCTTCATGAAAGGTCGGCAAAAACTTTTCATTTGTAAAACAAAACAACAACAAAAAAACCCCCCACAATATCCACAGAGTGCAGTATATCAAACTACAATGAAATGAAGCATGCCATACATAAGTATTTCACAAACTCATATCACTCAGAAACACTTCAGCATGTTATTCTAAAAGATAAGCTCTTTTAGAAATATAAACATAGTACCAATTTCACATCCTCAAAATTAAAAATAGCATCATAGGATACCTAGTTTATATTAAAATTTTCCAAAATATCCCCCAAAGGACTTTTATAGTTGGTTTGTCCAAGTGTGGTTCTGGACAAATCCCATACGTGTGTTAATTTTCTTTTAATTTGTAACAGTTTTTTCTATAAGTTTTATCCTTTAGTATTTTTTATTGATAAAATAAGACCAATTTTCCTTAGAATTACCCATGTTGTTTACTCTTCTGTGGGTAAACCCCTGGTGCTACTCAATCTGTTTATCTAAAACTGCATTTTTGTGCTGAATCTAGAAACGAAGTCAGCTTTGTTAGCCTTCTGTGCAACCAGCAGCTTTGGTTTCCTTGGAATGCTTCCTAGCCACCAAACATTGGCGCTGTCATTTCTCCATATTTGACTAGTTTCTCTGGGTTCATGCCTATTTAGAAACCTTTTAATAATCAATTCAGACAGGTGCAGAAATAAGTTCTTATGTCCAGTTGCCTATTCTCTTTCAACTCGGTAATCTGCCTATTTGCCTCCTCTTTATTCTAGTTACTCCCTCTGGAGTTATCAATAACCTCCACGTTAAGAAATCATTACCAGGGGGCTGAGGTGGTGGCTGCTTGCCTAGCATATGTGAGGCACTGGATTTGATTCTCAGCATCCCATATAAATAAATAAAAATAATGTTCTACCAACAACTAAAATAATAAAATTAAATAATAAAAAAGTCATTACCACAGTAGTTTGTGAAAGGCTTTTATCGCTTCATATTCAAGAGAATATTTTCCTCTGGTTCTTCTTCTGTGTTCTTTAATTAACTTGTATTATGTCCTCTTCTTCTGTCTGTATCTTAAGAATACTAGGAAATAATATTGGCCAAATTGCAATGTTATATGCTGTGTATGTATGAGTTTGTGACAACAAATCACACCATTATGTACAACTATAATGTACCAATACAAATATGAAAAAAAAGAAACTGCTATTTTCCTGTCCAAACTTTTCATATTTTTATAGAAACTTTTTTATTTTTCACTTGATTTTAGATTATCCAAACTTGAACCCAATATTTCCTTGCAGATCCATATTCTTTCTCTTATACAAATTCACTATGAGCAGAAAATGTTTTTATGTATAAATTTACTCCTACCCGTGGTTAATCCTGGCATCCAGTGAGCATATATTAAATGTGGTAAATGTTGTAGAATGACTTAATGAATGAAAAATCAGTTTGAAGGAAAATTTAATTTTTTTTATCTCTAACAAGAGACTTTTAGTACCCTCATTTGGATTTTAAATATTAATGTTGGAAGTTTAATGTTGTTCTCCAGATTTTCCTCTGGAGGGTTATCTGTCTTATTCCAAATTCCCCCTCTGTGTTTTTTCCTGGACAGCAATGCCTGTGGCCATCATATTTATACTGGTGACTTCATATGTTTGGATTCCAAGTTCCCAATTTTACACAAAGGCTCCAGATTTATATGTTCAACTTCCTAATGCATACCAGGGTCTTGTTCTAGCTCCTAAAGCTTAACCCAGTATGTCCAACAGTATGTTCCCTACCATCCTTTAGAATTCATTCTGTGTCCTGGATCAGTGTCCACCAACATGTCCAAAATAGACTTATTCTAAGCACATTTATTTTAAATGAATGAATTTGTGTGAAAACCCCAACAAAGTGTGAGAGGAATGTGGAAGACTTGTGAATGAAAGCCCATTCCTGATAGCTTTCGAATTCTTGGATTACAAACTTCAAGAGAATAGAGACTATCTGTCAATGCAAGATTTCTTAATAGAAGGCTCCTTGTAGAAGAGATCATTAAAATATCAGAATACTTTTGTCTGATCATTGATATTTCAGTTTATCTGGAGGATAACTTCTTACTTCATAACCTTTTCATTGGTATGGAGACTAGCCTTTGACATATTCTTTTGGAACATGAGAAAGACCATAACTCCTGAAATTTATGGTATATAAAATTGCTAAATGAGGAGGAGGATTTTGTCTAAGAATCCTGGAAGCAAATGGACAATTCTTTTTGCTTATCTCATTTTAGATTCAAGAATCATTTTATTTAAAATTCTTGTCCTGGCAGGTACAGTACAAATACTATTTTTTAAAAATATTTTTTCAGTTGTCAATGGACTTTATTTATTTATATGTAGTACTGAGAATCAAACCCAGTGCCTCACACATGCTAGGCAAGCACTCTACCACCAAGCCACAACCCCAGCCCTACAAATGCTATCTAAATCAGCAGATCCTGTGATTTGTTAGTCCCTACCCTCTTGAAATATGTAACCAAGAACTTGACAGCTCTCAAGAACAGGTTTTTAAGATTCTTGGAATAGCATCACCTATGGGAGGCAGACTATCTAAGCTTGAGTAACCCAAGTTGGTTTAGCTAATGACTATAGCTAGTAGGGATTATAACTCCACATATCCAGCAAGAGATCTGTTTTGAGTAATGCAATCTGAGTACATGGGTTTGAACTGAATGAGCTGTCATTGGGGCCAATGGTTAGCAAACACATGAGGAGTCCTGAAGACATAGGTGGCTGATATTATCATGTTGACAAGTTTCTGAGCCACTACTACTTCAACAATGACAGCAATAATCCTTAATTCTTCCATACCTCATTAAGGGAGAAGCTGATTGACCTTTGCAATGGTTAATCCCCTAGGATTTCTGGATGCTGAAAGGGCATAAGGAAATAAACATGGGTGGAAACTGGTGAGATTCCTGCCAATAAGTCAAGGGAAATTTGACTGATAAGAGAATTATTACTTAAAAATGAAGAATGATTAATTAAAAATAAGGAGCTGATATATTTGTCCTCTGCATTTGTGGTGAGCCACGTAGTAGTTAGAGTACTTTTAAAGGTCCTTTTGTATATTTTGCACAAGGTCAATGATGTAACATCATTAAGTGACATACTCTAGTTGTAAGTACTTAATAAGTGAAAAGTACTATGCACATGAAATGTTTATACTTTATAAAACATTATTAGTATGAATTTATAATTTACACAATGAGAATACCTGTGAAAACAACAGCATCAATTATCCTACTGCAGTTATTTTAAGTAATTAGAATGAAGTAATTTACCAACAATATTTTTCTAGTACTTTTTCATTAGAGAAAGAAAATGGATAAGGGACCTAACCCGGGTGCACATCTATCATAAAACATTTATTCAAGATTGTGATGCAGTTGTGCTTAAGCTGAAAACTGAAGTGATTTCTACTTATAGGCAGAAATACATTCCAGCTAGGGCAAGAAAAGGCGACACTTCTGTTGTCCTTCATGACCTGTTTAATCCTGTTGCTTTGCCTTCATTATGATGTCTCTGGATGGTGCCAAAACAGACAGGTGAAAAGTGGAAGATTAAATCTTGTTCAATCAGCCACTTGCTTTGCCCACACTGTGCCAAAAATAAATGTGCCGTTTAAAAAATTTTCTTCACGACGTTGATTGATTTTTTTCTCACTCTAATCTTTGCTATGTCCTTTCTTTTTTTCATTTTGAATTTAGTTTTTCTTCTGCTAGTTTTAAGGTAGAAGTTTAGTTATTTGAGCTCTTTCTTCTTTTCTAATGTCAGTATTTGCAGCTATAGATTTTGCTGGAAGCACCACATTTGCTGTAATCCATACCTCTTAGTACATTGTGTTTTAGTTTTCATTCGGTTGAAATATTTCCTAATTTCCACCTGGGATAGGTCCCTTATCCATTTTCTTTCTTTGCCCATTAGGGATGATAAAACTTTGGAGAAAGAACCCCACCCACCCCATCCACAGTGCTGAAGTCCTAGGAGAGTTTGAATAGGTTCAAATACTGAAATCCATTTTTCCTCCCTTCAGTATGGGCAACACAAGCAAATTTCTCAATTTTATTTTTAAATGACATACAATAATCACTGTTATTTTCAGGATCATCGCTGATCTATGCAATTATAAATGGGACTAGAGCAAATTCAAATACCACAAAGTTCCCTATTCTATAAGATAGCTGCTTTACTTGATTCAATGCCAGTCATGTTGCTGGAAGCCTTTGGTTATTTTCCAAAGTTTTGAGAAAGTTGATTCTGATAACTTTGGGCCGTTTTAAAAATTGATTTTATGGAGGGGGTAGACTTTCAGAAGTCATTAATCCACCATTTTGACTGAATCACCAAAACTGATTTTTTTATAAAAATCATAGTGACATGTATTTCAAATAGACATGTAAAAAGGAATTCTAATTAACACAGTCCTCAACTTAAAATAATTATATTTTCATTGAATGCAAATGTGACTGGCAATATGCTATGTAGGTTTTTTAATGTGATATTTAATTAGTCCTTTTAACACCTGAAAGGGGTTGGTAGCCTGAATCACTCCCATCTATGGATGAGAAGGCTGAGACAGAGAGTGAATTTCTTGGTCTGGGTATCAAAGCGAGCAGGCTAACTCTGGAGGCATTGCTTTTATTAAGTATGATGTTATCTTTCAAAAATTCAAGTCAAAGGTGGCTGAAGGTCTTCTGAGAGGTTAAATAATGGCATCATAGTTATTGCTGGGGGCATTTCTTGTATGAAACAAGCAATCTGTTTAGATGATGTCTTGAATATTCCCCATGCTCCAGTATTTTGCAAAACACTTTACATGTAATGTCATCTCAGATCTCAAAACAACTTTAGGGGATATTATGATTATGATATTAATGATGGGAATGTGATACTTAGAAATTTTAAATAACTTGCCCAAAATCAGTGCTGTAGATAAAATTTAATGCAAGGCTGATTAAATCTTTGACTCAAAACTTTCATTCTCTTCAGCATTAATCAATGGTAGTGACTGTTGGGAGCCAGAAAAATATGTCTGACTATTTTCTCACGCAGTAACTCATTATCTCCTGGAAACAGTTGAGAAAAATAAATGAATAAAAGTTTTAATCTTTATATTAACTGTCATTCACTTAACAGTTACTGCTACATTCGTGCAATATATTGTCATTAATCCTCATATTAGCTCAGCAAGATGAGTTTCCCGATTCCCTTTTTATAAAAGACGAAACTAAAGGTCAGAAAATGTAGCTATTTCCTGATTTCACACAGTTAGTGAATGAATGAGCTGAAAATCAATTGCAGCCTTATCTGATCCCAGAGCTCAGGCTTTACCCATTGTGCACAGCTACTGCGCTTTTGTAAACAAAGTATGTAGAAGATATTCCAGGGGATAAGAGGGCACCAATGGCATACAATGACAAGGCGTCAAATTCATGCTAAGACTTAATTGAAGTCCATCCAATTTTTGAGAATAATTGCTCTATGTTTTGGAAGCTCAACATGGAATATTTAAAACTTAATACAAATGGAAAATTATATGCAACTGAAAATATATCTTCTTACACACAAGAAGGGTCTCAGATATGGTCCAAAATGTTCCAACAAATTCTTATCTTTTTAGCAGCTAAGGAAAAGAAGCATGAAAAAGGAAAAAAAAATAAAAAAGACATTTCCATTATGGACCCACCACTTCTCTGCCAATTCAATTGTTCTCAATACTGTTTTCTTATACTTGCCTTGCTCCTACCTAATATTGTGCTAGGTTCTTAGAATACCAAAAAAAAAAAATAAAAAATAAACCCCAGCCTCAAGGAGTTCATATAATTTCTCTGCATGCATAAAATAATGTGATGTGCCTATAAAATAATCACATATTCTGAATCTGGTCATCTTTTTTGCTTTTCTCCACTGTCTCACAGCTCATGACTTACACCTCAGGCATATTCATGAAACAGGGCAGAGAAATGAATCCATAGATCTATGGAAATAGGAGTATTATAATAATGATAGTCATAATTTTGGTGATTATTGTGTCTGAGACACTCTCTTAGTTTCACCTGCTGTGAAATCTTCAGCATTACTTACCATTGCTTTTAAAATGAGAAAATTAAAGCCAGAATAAGATCATATAGCAGTTGGCCATAGGATGGGTTTTGAACCAAGTATTTTAGCACCAGAACCCCCATTAATACCACAACATGATATAGCCCGGCAAACAAAGCCAATGGGGAGATGGTATGTGCTATCCAATTAGCTGATCATGTGTTAAGGATCTGTGAAGTATGATTCCATTATGATGAAGGGCATTATTAAAGCAAGTTACAAAACAGAGACATACTTGAAATCTATGTGACAGAAAAATATTTTAAACCTATGTAATGGAAAAGAGTTGACAACTTTAAAAATAAAACACACAGTCATTTAAATCAAAATAAAATCGTAGGCTGCTTACATAGACAATGATAAAAGAAAAAGCCCTAGCTGTCCTGTTAGCTCACAAGACAGATTTGAACTCTGATGGTTTAATTAATATAACTTAAATTCTCAATAAAATACCATTTAACCTATATATTAAAAATTACTTGTAAATTATTTGAAGTTTTGGAGAGCATATAAGGAAATGACATGTTCATATCTATATGATAGTTTTATTAAACTTATATGAAGAATGACATAAGGAAACAAAAATATAATAGGCAGAAATGCAATTGTCTATCTTAAAATGTGAAATGGCATTACTAAATATATGGTTTTAAAAGGTGGCAGAGGTAGACATAATTGAAGCCCAGAACTGAGGTAATCCTTGAAAATGAGTAAAGACATTTATTTTACTTCCAAAGATAAAAGGGATGTATTTTCTAAGGCCTAAGAAAATATGTTTAATGATTCCATGATTCCCATTCAAAAATTCATGTGAGTGTGTGTGTGTGTGTGTGTGTGTGTTTGGGTTTAATAATATGTGATACAGTGTCTATTAAAGTTTTAAAATACTAGGTTTAGGCTAGGTGTGGTAGTACATGTCTGTAATCCCAGTGGCTATGGGGACTGAGGCAGGAAGATCAGCAGCTTAGCAAGGCCCTAAGCAACTTAGCAAGACCTGCCTCAAAACAAAAATTAAAAAGGGTTTGGGATGTGTCTCTGTGGTTAAGTGCCCCTGGGTTCAATCCATAGTACAAACAAACAAAAATAATTAGGTTTACATCAAATGTGAGTAACCTGGCTCCTGAGACTAGCTCTTTATTGCAGTGCTTAGTGGAATGAGTGTGAAGGGAGAGAGAACAAATTCGAAGCTGAAAAGTGCATGATGAAACATTTTTAAAAATGACTTTTAGAGTAAAAGCAGTAATTGCATTACTATTGTAAGAGGAAAGTCTAATTAAATCCTTAGTATGATTTAGAATGAAAAGAAACATTAAGTTTCCATTAATTCCCTCAATATACTCATCTGTAGACTCAGACATTATTTAGAAAGAGCTATAATGTTTCTTTTGTTCTGGTATCCCATCTCCTAATTTGCAGTTTTGTACTTCTTTATAGAACAGAGCACTTAAATTCATTCTTAAAGTGCTTTATTGCCTGTTTTTACATTTTACAGTCTTAATTATGGAAAGAAAGCAAATATAATCACCTGTATTTTAAACACTAGGAAACTGAGGCACAGAGATTTCAAGTGCTGTATGAGAAGTTAACAGATACGGGTGACGGAACATTACAAAGTGGTGTTTTATTTTGGGGATGTCTGTTCTCTTTGATTTTCTTCAAGGGTCATTGAAGTGTAGGTTTGAGAAGGTACTGCATTTATTGGTACAGTCATTTAAAAAACAATGTGCTTTAAATTTCACTGAATCAACTCAACCTCTCATTTCCTTTTATACTTTCTTTACAAAGTTGCATCTCTGGATAAGCATTTATGATCACATATCTCTCTCCCAGCCTTGACTTCAGAAGAACAAATGAAACACTGAATCTCTTAGCGCAATATTTTTTGGTAAAAATATAATATGAGCTGGACCCGGTGGCACATGCCTAAAATCCCAGTGGCTCAGGAAGCTGAGGCAGGAGTATTGAGAGTTCAAAGCCAGCCTCAGCAACTTAGTGAGTCCCTAAGCAACTTAGTGAGACCCTGTCTCATAATAAGAAATTTAAAAAAGGGTTGGGTTTGTTGAGTTCCCCTAGGGTTCAATCCTATGTGTGTGTGTGTGTGTGTGTGTGTGTGTGTGTGTGTGTTCGTGTGTATATTATGAGCCATCTATGTGATTTAAACTTTTTCATAGTCACATTTTATAAAGTGAAAAGAAAGAGGTAAATATTTGATAAAATATATTTTATCAAATCCAATATGTCTAAAATATATATAATTGTGGCTTAAAATACTATAGAAATTATTAATGAGCTACTTTTTATTATTTTTCATGCTAAGTCTTTGATACCCCATGTAATTTTATTCTTATAGTATATCTCAATCTGAACTAATTCTATATAAGGTGCTCAATAGCTACATCAATGGACAGTAGATTCTGAGAGCAGTTGGAACCTCTTATGGTCTATTTTGACTCTTGGTTAAAGAAAATTCGAAATATTTCCTAAGTGGACTGTTGGGACTATGTTTGCCTGAGGAGTTACCATGGAGGCTCTGCTAATTAACGTTTGTTCTCATGATCTCTGTATAATTTTTTGTTAATTGAAATGTGTACTTCTTTTAACTGATTCTGTGATTTCTTAGCTCCTTATTTTCTCCTGACCTCCTTCTTATCCTTTTTAGTGATATTTCTTTTGGCTCCACCAGAACCAGCCTCAGGACAGTCGCAGCGAATGACACAACTTGAGAGCAAGTGGAGATGACTCTTCCAGGAGAACTCCCTTTCCTTTACTGATACTTGATTTTCACCGAAGTCGCTGAGTCCTTTTTATGCATTAATAAGACTGCTGACTTCTATAGCAGGCAAACTTCAAAATTTCAGTTGTTAAAGCCTCCATTTATTTCTTCTCAGAGAATGGGCCAATTTCAGCAACAACTGGAAAGTGGAGAAGGGATAGTGCTGCTATTCTACAGTCACTCACACAGCCCTCAGACTCTGCCTTCCTGAATATAGTTTCCACGACACTTGTTTGAAGCATAGTCATTCAATAGACAAAAAGTTGCACATACAAGGCATATGGACTCTTTAAGCACTTTCTTATGGAAGCAGAGCCCATCATTTTTGCCTATGTTTACTGGCAAGAAGTAGTTGCACACTCTCTAGATGCAAGAGGATAGAAATATTTTTTTTTGTCTGCTTAGGAGCTTCCTAGTGCCACCTCTCCTAAGAAGACAAAAGACATGAATCTTTGCTGGGCACCAACCTTCTCTCTCCCACATCCTAATTTCCTTTGAGCCCTAAATCTTGTGAAGAATACGTCCAGTTGAAGGAGGCAGAAATGATGTATTTAGAAATCTAGGGACCTGGATTCAACTTCTGGTTCAGCACTTGTACAAATAAAGCAGCTTCCTTGAGTCGGAGTTTTTTTCCATCTCTGTCAAGATTGTTGGGAATTGTGGCAGAGATGAAAATTCTTTCCCAATTACCATTATTCTTATTCTTTATAAAGTGAGCTCCCGATTTCTCTGAGTAGGTAATTCATGCAGCTAAAAGCTGCACTTCCCAGACAGGGTTGAATATGTAATTCACTATTTGGCCAATGACAAAATATGAATTAACTATCTTTAGTTTAGTTTTTGGTTATTTAGTGATGCATTCACATGAGCATATAAAAACATTTCAGTTCCATGTCCTTTTTTAGGGGCAACCTATCATAATGAGTAAATTAATAAACACTAAATCTCTGAGGGATCCATAAATGTGTATGAATATAAGTTAGGTTATATTATACTGCTATAATGAACAATATCAAATTTATTGTTAAATGTTTTTATTACTGTATTACAGTGGAATTCATTTTGACATATTCATACATGCATGTAATATAATTGTTCCATTTCAGGGCCCAATGCTTCTACTTCCCACCCCACACCCCACCCCCATTCCCCTTTGTCTTCACTACTGGTCTTTCTTCTGTGTATTGTTTTTAAATTGGTGTTTTATAGATATACATAAAAGTGGAATTTACTGTGGTATATTCATATGTGTACATAGCATAATTTGATCATGATCAGTCTCTTTCTATAGTCCCTACCTTTTCCTGTCCTACCTTCCTCCACTTCAATCTCTCTTATCTACTTCACTGATCTCTCTTCTATTTTCATATGATTCCTCATTTTTTCCTCTTATTTTGCTCTAGCTTATACATATAAGAGAAAAGTTACGACCTTTGACTTTCTGGGTCTGGCTTATTTCATTTAGCATGATGGATTCCTGTTTTATCCACTTACCAGCAAATGGCATGATTTCATTCTTATTTATGACTGAGTAAAACTCCATTGTGTATATATGGCACATTTTCTTTATCAATTCATATGTTGATGGGTACCTGGGCTGGTTCTGTAACTTGGCCATTATGAATTGTGCTGATATTGATGTGCATGCCTGTATCACTATAGCATGCTTATTTCAGTTATTTTGGTTACATTCCAAGAAGTGGGATAACTAAGTCATATATATGGTGGTTCTATTCCTAGTTTTTTGAGGAATCTCCATAATGCTTTCCAAAGTATTGGACTAATTCATAGTCCCATCAACAAAGTATTAGCATACCTTTTTCTCCACATCCTTGCCAGTGTTTATTATTTGTATTCTTGGTGATTGCCATTTTAATTTGAGTCCAATGAAATCCCAATGCAAATCTTCCTTGATTAGCATTTCCCTGATTGCTAAGAATATTGAATATCTTTTTATATATTTGTTGGTCATCTGTATTTCTTTTTTTGAGAAATGCCTATTTAATTATTTTACCCATTTATTGATTGGGTTGTTGTTTTGTTTGTTTGTTTATTTTGATGTTAAGTCTTTTGAGATTTTTTTGTGTATCCTAGATATGTCAGAGGAGTAGCTGGCAAAGATTTTCTTACGGTCTGCTCTTAACTGTTTGGTGTGCAAAGACTTTTTTATTTGATGCCATCCCACATATTATGTTCTGAGCTTTTAGGGGCATATATTATTTCTAGGCTTTAGGGTTCCTACTGGGAAAGTCATTGCCTGAGCCTATATGTTAGTATTGACTGCATGTTTTCTTCTAGTAGTTGCAAGTTTGCAGTCTAATTCCTAGATCTTTGGTCTACTTTGAATTGACTTTTGTACAGGGGAAGAGTTAGGGATCTAGTTTCATTATTCTACATATGGATCTCGAATTTTTCCAGCACCATTTGTTAAGAAGGCTATCTTCACAATGCATGTTTTTGACACCTTTTCTGAGTATCAAATGATTAGATGCTATGTGAATATATCTCTGTTTTCTATTCGATTACATTGTTATTATTATCTGTTTTTATGACAATATCATGCAGGTTTTGGAACTATAGCTCGATAGTAAAATGAGGTCGAATATCATGAGGCCTCCAGCATTGCTCTTCTTGCTCAGTGTTGCTTTGGCTCTTCAGGGTCTTTTATTCTTCCAAATGAATTTTGGGACTGCTTTTTCTATTTTTGTCAATAATGTCATTGGTATTTTGATGGGGGATTGCATTGAATCTGTATATTGCTTTTGCATGGTCATTTTAACAATATTGAGTCTTCCTGTCTATGAACTTGGGAGATTTTTCCATCTTCTAAGTTATTCTTCAATTTCTTTCTTCAGGGTTCCATATTTTTATTGTAGAGATCTTCAACTTCCATCATTAGCTCAATTCCAAAATATTTTATTTTTTTGAGATTTCTGTGAGTGGAATAGTTTTCCTGATGTCTTTCTTAGCAGATTTATTTTTGGAGTTTAGAAAAGATGGGTTTTACATGTTCATCTTATATCCTGATACTGTGGGATTTGTTTATCGGCTTCAGAAATTCTTCTGGTAGAATTTTTTTTTATGTTATGTCATCAGTAACATTTGACTTCTTATTTTCTTATGTGGATCCCTTTAATTTTCTTCTTTTGCCTGTTTGCTCTGACTATATTTTCAAGAACTATATTGCATAGAAGTGGTGGGAGTGGACATCTTGCCTTCTTCCTGATATTAAAGGAAATGCTTTCAGTTTTTCTCCATTCACTACAATGTTGACGTTGATTTTGTTATACATAGACCTCCTCCCCTTCCTCCTCCTCCTCCTCCTCCTCCTCCTCCTCCTCCTTCTCCTTTCTAGTTTCGTATAGATTAAAGCATAAGTAGAGGTACTGGATATATAGAATGTTGACCTATATTTTTATCTAAGTACAAGCCACTTTATAAAGGAGGTAATACTAGCATGGCTTACTGAAGTAATGAATCTAGATTATAATATTTTCCTGATAGTAGCATATAGATAACTAGAAAAATAATGATAACATTAATTTAACCCATCATTGCTATAATTTTCCTTGAAAACAATTTTTTTAGTAGTTCTCGTTAGTTATACATGACAGTAGAAAACTCTTTGATCCATTTTACACAAATTGAGCAGAATTTTTTGCGTCTCTGATTGTACATGAAGTAGAGTCACACCATTCATGCAATTATACATGTACCTAGGGTNTCCTCCTCCTCCTCCTCTTCCTCCTCCTTCTTTAAACAGGCAATGACTGCATCTTTTTTTACCTTTATTTTATTTATTTACTTTTATGTGGTGCTGAAAATTGAACCCAGCACCTCACATGTGCTAGGGGAGTGCTCTACCGCTGAGCCACAACCCTGTTAATGTAAAGGTAATGTAAAGGTAATTTCCTTTTATCCCTAGTTTCTCTAGCTTCTTCTTCTTTTTTTTTTAAACATACATGGGCACTGGATTTTAATGAAGCCTTTTTCTGAATCTATTAAGATGATCATGTGATTCTTGTCCTTAATTTTATTTATGTGGTGAGTTACATTTATTGATTTATGTATGCTAGCCAGCTTTGCATCCCTGGGATGAAATCCACTTGATCATAGTGTGTAATCTGTTCAGTGGCTTTTTTCATGTAGTTTACTAATGTTTTATTAAGGATTTTTGTGTCTGTGTTCATCAGATTATCAGTTTGTCAATTTCTTTTCTTAATGTGTCTTTGTCTCGTTTTGGTATCAGGGTGATATTGGATTCACAGAATAAGTTTGGGAGTGTCCTCTCCCTTTCTATTTCATGGAATAATTTGAGAAAGATTGGACCTCATCCTTCTTTAAAAGCCTGCTAGAACTCCACTGAGAATTCATCTGGCCCTGGACTTTTCTTTGTTGGAAAGCTTTTCATGGCTGCTTCAGTCCCTTTGCTTGATATTGGTCAGTTTAAGCTCTCTATATCCTCTTGGTTCAATTTGGGAGGTCATGTGGGTCTCAAGTTTTTCAGTATCTTCAAGATTTTCCAGTTTAATGGAATGTAAATTTTCAAAATAATCTCTAATGATTGGATGTGCCTGGGGTGATGACTCCTTTTTCATCTCTAGTTTTGTTGAGTTGGGTCTTTTCTGTCTTTCTTTTTGTTAGTTTGGCTACAGGTTTATCAATCCTGTTTATCTTTTCAAAGAACCACCTCATTTTTGCATTGATCCTTTGAATTATTGTCTTATTCTCAATTTTATTAATTTTGGTCCAGATCTTAATTAATTCCCATCTTCTACTGATTTTGAACTTAGATTGTTCTTGCTTTGCTAGGCCCTTGAGGTATAACACTAGATTATTTGGGATCTTTCTTTCTTTCTTTATTTTTAATATAGGCATTCAATGCTATAAACTTTCCTCTTAGAAGTGTGTATATACTACCCTAGAGACTTTGATATGTTTTATCTCTGTTCTCATGTTTCTAAAATTGTTTTTATTTCCCTTTTGATTTATTCTATGACCCATTTCTTATTTAAAAGCATATTTCACTCTCCATGTGTTAAAATATTTCCTATTTATCTAGTTATTGATTTCCAATTTCAGTTCATTATGATCTGGTAGGTTGCAAGGAATTATTGCTATTTTGTGCATTTGCTAAGATTTGCTTTGTGTCCTAAAGTGTTTTCTATTTTATAAACATTCCATGTACAATTGAGAAGAGTGAATTTGGTTATTAACGGATAAAATGTTTTAGAGATGTCTGTTAGATCCATTTGAATATTAGCATTTATTAGTGCTGAAGAGACTTTACTTAGTTTATGTCTGGATTACCTATCTATTGGTCAGAGAAGTCTGTTTAAATTACCCAGTATAATTACAGAGGAATCTATTTGACTCTTTATATTAATTAGGGTTTATTTTATGTATGTGGGTACACTGATGTTTGGGGCAACTATTATTTCTTGTTGTTGAATGATGCCCTTACCCCATGTGAAATGATTTGTCTCTTGTTAATTTTGTCTAGAAGTCTATGTGGTCAAATATGAAAGTAACTACTCCTTCTTGCTTTCAGTTTCCATTAACAGAGGGTATATTCTCCCATGTTTTTACTCTCACTCTATGGATGTCTTTGCCTGTAAAGTGATTTAAAATGAGTCTCTTGTAAAACCATATATAGTTGGGTCTTGTTTTTTAATCCACTCTACCAAACCATGTCTTTTGATTTGAAAGTTTAGACTCTCTTAATTCAGTGTTATGATGGAGAGATGATTTTTATTTCCTGACATTTTTATTTATTTCTAATGTTTGAGAATTGATTAATTCTCCTTTAATTGACTATTATTCAAGTAAGATTTATCCATATGCTGTCTCTGACATTTATTTTTCATTGTTTCTGCATGAAATATTTCACTGAATATGTTTTGTAGTGATGGTTTGCAGTGTTGTGTGACTACCTGAAGATACTCTGTGTATCCAGTATTGGTTCCCCTGAGTGTTTTTCAGAGTGTACAGGGTATGACAGTCTAATGTAGAGGTGCTGTGGTCCTGTTGATGGTGGCACTGGGTGACCCTTGGGAGGTATAATACTGCTAACTTCTCTGGAGTGTTCAAGTCATGGGTTGGTGGGCTTGTATCTGGGCACGCAGGGTGCTCCTCTTAAGCCCCTTTGTGGGATGTACTGGGTAGAATTTGCATAAGTTTCTCTGCTGGCTGCTAGGGGTTATCCCATATGTGCATCTGAATGAGAATTGACAGTTGTGGATCCTCAGAGGTGTGGGGACATGGTACCTCCCTCCCTGGTTGCTGCTGGCTAGTGCCTGTTGGTCAACATAGAGGCTATTTGAAGGATGCTACATCTACTGGCTATTTCTGTTGGGTGCAGGGTCTGTTTCTGACTTCTGTAGAATAGTTGTTTAAGGCAGTCCTGTTTAAGTGCTTGATGGATGTCTGCAACTGTGGGGCTTGCACATGCAGGATTTCTGTGGGAAGATATGGCACGGAAGCCTCCATTCTGGCTGCTGCAGATCACTGGGGTTTTACCTGTCACCATGATGAGGGTTAGGGTATCAGTTGGCCCCTCTTTGCCTGAGCTCCTGCAGAGACTGGGGGGAGCACTGGACTGGGGTTAGCACTCCCTGGGAGTGATTTACTCTCAGGTCAGCCCTATCCTACTCTTCTCGTCCAAGGTGAGGGGTAGGGCTTTCAGTTATCTTCAGCTAGCAGATTCCTCTACATGTTTTTTCTAGACAGATGACTGAGACAGCCCATTTCAGGGCGTTTCCTCTGAGTTTTTTACTTACTCTCTGTAGGCGGGGAAAAGCCATATTGAATTTACTCTCTTCTAGGAAGACTGTCTAGCAGGCTATAGACTCTACAAAATGATCGCCCCACCCAGCTCAGCTTTCAGCCAACATTTTGGCTAATCCATATGATGTACTTCACTGCCTTTGCTGCTCCTGCCCCATTTTAACTCAGTCTCCTTTTCTGTCCAACTGTTGTCAAGGAAGTAAGCTTGTGGACTTTTCCTCTCTCTCTTTCCTTCTTACCCCTCTCACCAAACCCACTCTTGTCATGATCAGGATAAAGGAACTCTGTTGTTATTTTCCACTGCAGTAACCAAATTCCAAGTCCCTCCAAGTCTCAAGCTGTCTCATATTGAGTTTTTGAGTGTTTGCTCTTTCACCCATCTTTCTGGTCATTTTTTTCCTTTACTGCTTTGTTTCTGAGCTGTGGAGGAGTCCAGGGCTGCTGCCTAGATCTGCTCTAGACCTTCCTGTCCAAGTTGACAATCCCAAATTGACACTTCAACAAACCTTTCTTTATGATTCACACAAATTCTGCTGCAAGTCAAGGTGATTTTCTACAGCAGCTCTTCTGTATGCCATAAGTCAGCATCAGAGGCCGAAGATGCCATTTCTCTTCTTTCAATTCAGAGTCTCAGGAGAGTCTCACAGACACCTGCAATACAGTAGCCTGTGTCTGATATATGCAGACACTAAAATCTTACTGAAAATACAATAAAGGGCTTTACATGTGTGAATTTATCTCTAGTTTTCTCTACTTTGTGTACTGCTTTCCAATTGCTTAACATGTGATGAAGTCGAAAAATTTCCTTTAAGATACTTTTAATGATTATGAATAATATTTTTTATTGGTGTTGTTGTTATTGCTGTTGTCTTGATACTGGGGATTGACCCCAAGGGTGCATTACACTGAACTACATCCTCAGTTTTTATTTTTATTTTTTTAATTTTAAATTTTGAGATGGGGGTCTTGCTAAGTTGCTGAGGCCGATCTTGAACTTGTGATTGTCCTGCCTCAGCCTCCTAAGTCATGGAAATTAAAGGTATATGCCACCTTGCTTGGCAGTAGCTTTCATTTTAGAATGTACATTGAGTGAAGCTATTCATTCTCTTTACTACCAACTCTATTTTAGTTCACTAAAAATGATGGTCTTTTAAAAGCCTCTCTTCAAAAGCTCTCTCCAAATCATTGTTTTCTGAAATCCACCTTTAAAGGCCTACCTCTTTTCAAGGTAGGTTGATGGAAGTCAGATTCCATTGTAAAAGCAGAACTGAAATTGTGTTTCACGCACATCCGGCAATATGCTCATTTGTACATAAGAAATGCATGAGTAAGATTGCCATAGTCTGGCTGGGCACAAAATCACGAGCCACCACACACCTTGTAGATTCAAACAGCAACTCTTTATTCTCAAACTGTCACCGGCACTTTACACACACACGTTCTGGGGAAATTCACGTTCTGGGCCAAATTCATGTTCTGGGCAAAATCCCAAATACTCTCTGAATCCCAGGAGAACTCAACGGGAACTCAAGGAGTGGGGCGCGCCTGAGGCAGCAGGATATGCCCTATTCCCAGCAGGGTACACCTGAAACGTGGAACCGCCCTAAACCCAAGGAGCAGGATACTCCCTAATCCCAGCAGGATACACCCTAAACCTGGATCCACCCTGGTCCTTGAGCAAGGTCATCTTACATGCAATGTCACTGCAAATGGCCTGGGTCATGCCATGCGTCATACCTACTTGGCAATGGCTCTCAGCATAAGATTGTCTCAAATAAATTATCTGCTGACTATGACAATTAACTGACTGTCATAGGTATTTAATTATCTAATAATCTGCCAAAATTCTGGGCCAGATATTCCCTGTGTCCAGATTTTTATTATATTACATTTTATTAACAAATCTGCTTCGTTTTTTTGTACCTGGGCTTGAGCAAACTGTTTTCTTTCATATTTAAAGACCCAAATTTATAAATGAAGCCATCTGAATAATGTATGAAGAGTGTGCATAGATTCAAACTCATTCATCCACATCATAGCAACGGTTTGTACTGGCCCAACTGCTTACTATGTGTGCAGATGTTAAATTGTGTGTTCTCGATCATCTGTTTATAATGCAAAATGACAGGTTGACTTGATTTTATCTAGCAGAAATAACTCAGGCATCCACATTGGTAAATTTGACCCAGAAGGTTTTATGAATGTTTTGCAATGAAACCTGTGGATAAATTAAAATGCATCTCAGCATCTCTGTGTATCAGCATGTATGTGTGTTTTTGTTGCATAAGGTTTTCAAAAACCTGGAGATTTTTCTTCTTAAGCCCCCAAAAGAAGCAATTTTCTCCATGAATCAAAGAGGAAAAATAACAGTTTTTCCTCCCACAATAAAATAGTTATATGAGTGATATGCTCAGGACTGTATTTATTTTAGCAAATGTGAAGAAATAAATTATTTAAAGCAGCATTTTTTATACATCAATTCATGAAGGGTTTTACAAGGACTTATCGGTCTCTACCCTTTTTATTTTATTTTATTTTAGTAATGAATGCAATCCCCTGAAACAGAACAAACCTTGTTCTATAAAACTAAGGACTTAAAAACCTTTTGGTTTTTTTGTCTAGTGTCATGTTATAAAGCATTCATACACAGAACCTGGTTGATGAACATAAAAATTTCTAAATAGAAATGCCAGTAACACAGGGAAAGAGAGTGTGAGACAGAATCT
This sequence comes from Marmota marmota marmota, assembly GCF_001458135.2. NCBI lineage: Eukaryota > Metazoa > Chordata > Mammalia > Rodentia > Sciuridae > Marmota > Marmota marmota. The sequence continues at coordinate 990,880 of NW_025999941.1, read as the reverse complement.
GTTTCATAAATACATATTTCTTATTTTCAATAGAGCCTGTGTTTACTGAAGTTCTTTCCCCATTGTCTCTTTTCTATTTAAAATTCTAACTACATTACCTGAACATTTTTAATAAACTGGCTGGTCTTTCCATCTGTACTGTGTTCTCCACCCTTGCTCACATTCTCTTCCTTATAAAATCTGCATCCAGCTGCTTGAGAATGAGCATCTTTAACATCCTGAACTTACCACCTTCTTGTGCTATTTCCCAGTAGGGCTTGTATAACTTTGAGGTTGAGAGTAATCTTTGTTAGGCTTAAATAGTGAACCAAATATAAATAATTCACTTAGCTGTTGGGAATTCTCAATTATAGGGCTGCTAATAGGCTTTTGGGCTTTATCTCCAGCTACATTCTATTCTTTTCATATTCCATATCCTTCCCCAACACTCAGTGCCATTCATTTTAACACTATTGTCCCAAATAACACATATTTCTTCATTTGAAGTTGCACACAGACACATGCAAACACATACCCACACATATATGCATATATGTTCAAGAATGTCCTCTCTTGCAATATCTACTTTTCAAAACACTTTGAGTCATTTTTTATAGATCAATCCATTCTGCAAAGCATGCCTAACTTTTTACTCTGACTAACCTGTAGGTTGGAATATGTTTTTCTCTAGCCATATTTTAAACAATCTATAAAAATTTTACCTCACTTATGTATTTAAGTTTCATCTGCCTATCAGACAGATTTATAGATAGCTGTGATAAAACATTATGAGATTTTTTTCATAGTAGAAACTGCCTTTACAGTATCTTCACAATTTTGAAGATGCTGAACACAAGATAGATGGTCATAAAAATGATTAGATCCTTTATTCAACAAACATTTATTAACTATTTATTTACATGCTTGATGTGGGACTAAGAGCCTAGAATGCAAATATGAATTAGGCACAGAAACATAACACATAAAATGTAATTTGTGGCGGAATAATTAAATCTTTTGGCAGCTGAGTTGTTAAAGAATATTCTATTCAAGCTAATTCTTAAAACCGGAATGTTGAGAACATTATAAATAGGGGATTTTAAGAAAAAGAAACAGTTTGGAAAAAGACATCGAGTCTGTAACACATGGTGTAGTGTCTGAAGTGACCTGCAGTCACGTATAAAGATAGGACAAGGCCAGGGTTGCAGTGGTCTCAGATGCACAAGATAACTCCAAAATTTCCCACGCAACAGCCTATAATCTTTTCTCCATGCTTGCAAAACCTGCTTTCAGTTATCAAAGTTGAAAGTATCAGAATCTCCTGTCTCAGCCTTCCTTGCAGCCACAACAAAGAATGTGACTAAGTTCTGGCTATTTTGTTTTGTAGAGATTATGGGAAGGAAATTTTTGTCTAATACAAAAGAAAAAAATGAAGGAACACTTACTTCTGGCTTTGATAATAATTGTCTGCAGTTGTGATGATTTTAGCAGTGAGTCTTGTACTTATGACTTCCCCTTCCTATACCCATCCAAAGTAGGGCAACACAAGTGTGAAAAAACATAGACCCCTGCTGTGTTCTCATTTTGTTGATTTAACAGCCTTAAAGCTTACCTCTATGACAACATTAGATAAATAGATGGATAAACAGAGGTATATATATATATATATATATATATANTTGTTAGCTCATTAATGAAATTGAAGAAATGGGTGGAATGGCCAAAGCTGTAGCTGAGGGATTACCTAAACTTCGAATTGAAGAATGTGCTGCCCGAAGACAAGCTAGAATAGATTCTGGTAAGAAACAATGGAAGAGTATGTGTATGAAATCCAGTATCAAGAAATACCAATTTTTGTTTGATGATAACATATAGTTAATAAAACAAAAATAATTTTTGAGAAAAATCTCTCTATATATCCATATATGTTTATATTTTTGTATTTGTGCCTGCATAGATGTATGTAGGCAAGCATATATATGTATCCATGAATGTATACCCATATATATATATATATACACACACACACACACACCTTTCTATCTATCTATTTATCTTGAGTTATTTTTCATTGAGATTCTGTTACTTCCAGCTAAAATAGTCTTACTTGATTCAATCCTGTAAATACTAAGGCCATTGGACATGACAAAGCAGAAGAGTAAAAATCAAGTTTTTATTTGGCTAATATCACTCTGCATACAGTGAGAAAGACACATTAGAGGGGAGAAGAATGAACCTAAGATTGGTTAGAAGGTTTTTTTTTTAGATTTAAGATTTCTAAACAGTGATAGGAACATATCAGAAGGATACTTTAGAGTAAGTGTGCTCCGTGGCACGTTAAATTTGCAGGATGTTCACAGGAAGTAAAAAGAAGTGTTTTGGGATCAAATAATAATTTGGAAAAACACTAGGTTAAATCAAGTTGAATAAATTCTGACTTGCTAAAATCAACGCAATCTCTTAACTGGGGGAATAAATAATAGTGCTTGCTGTGTTTAAAGGAATTTTCTTTTCACAGAATTATTTGTAATCTGCTTCACAGAATAAATTGGAGGAAATTCTAGACTTCGTTTATATGTATTTGGTGTAATCCCCCCAAACCTAGAGATTAAATTTGTAAAACGTACCTCAGTTTTTGTGTGGCATGGCAGGACAGATGGTGGTGCAGCGATTATGACAGAAACTTTTGGGGAAAGGAAATGAATTCACTTTTGAACAGTCTGAATTTTTTAGTTACCTGTGGAACATCCAAATGAGAAAATTTCTCATAACTATTTGAATGTACTTCTGAAATTTATTGATATCTTTTCTAGTAACGTGGGTAGTAGCAAAGTCTTATGATCAGAAGAAAATGTTCTATATTAAATTCTTCAGTGTGAAATTTGATGGAATTTCCTGTATGACTGGATATTCTCAAGGGTTGGGGGAACATCTTCCTTTACAAACAGAGGTGGAGAGGAGTTGCCAATTAAATGTCTACCAAGAGAGATAAAGAGTTTGAGCAGATGGCAAATTTTTAACGTAGCCATTCATCATATCTCCTCAACTGAACTGAAAAAAAAAGTCTTTGAAAAGCATAATATTTCTTGGAGTTTAGAGGTGGGTAATGAGAACAGCGATGACATGTAATCTTGGGCAGTAACAAGGAATCTCTCATGTCTCTCTATGTCTTCCATCCAAGGCTTAATGTTATTAACTTCAGAGGTGGAAATACTTTACTGGTCATTATGAGCTCTCTGAAGTACAAGCTCTATAAACCCAATTTAGTTTATATTTTAAAGGGGCCAGAAATTCAAACAGTTTGCATTTTTGCTAGAACATCATGAATGTGTACCATTTTGTGGACTCTAAAACAGAGTGACTAATAAAGACACTAATTAAATACTTTTTGTTTTTCTTGAAGGCAGTTTGAACATTTGTCCTTCTAGCATTCCATACAAGAATGCGTCTTCAAACCCTCTTCTTTCTTTCCCGGTTTTTAGGCTCTAAAGATGGCATGATATGGGGAAAAAGATGGGCAAAACTGCGGGGCTGCCATCATGTTGGTCTGATTTGTTGAGACGAGCTATAGGCACAAGATCACTGATGCTTTCTGTATTTTCAGGAAGTGACCATTGCAGATGCTTAATCCCTTGACACAGAAATGAAGCCAAGTAGCTAGTGTTGAAACAGGGAATAGAAAATAAGGAGTCATATATACAGAGTGATATCAAGGATAGCTAGCCTAGAGGAAAGTCAAGATCCAATCCCCGCCACACACCAAGATTGACTCAAGTTTAGTTATATCTGGAGAAATTACACTGAATGTCTAAAATAATATTAAATCTGGCCAGAAAAGCAAAAAAAAATAACAAACAAACAAACACCTTGGAGCAAGAAAACAGTCTCATAATACACATCAGAATTCTGAGGTCAAATGAAATTTAAAATTTTTTCATGATATTCAAAACAACTGGTCAGTAAGTATGTGGTAGATTAAAGATGGCATTCAATTCTTTACAGTCCAAGGGAGAAAGTGAGTTGCTCTTCCTTTAGATTTTGTTGTTGTTGTTGTTGCCATATTTTTTTGCCATGTGATTGCTTAAAGAATAGAACGTGTAGAAATCATACTGCAGCTGTTCCAAGTTCAGCCTACAAAATCTCTAGCAGCCTGTTATTGCTCATCCTTGAAACATTCATTCTTGGGATACTGCCTCTCAAAATTCATCTGCTTCTCAGAAGCCAAAGTCACATGGAGGGACCATGAGGGTGATTTCTTGTCAACAGCCTCAGTTGAGATCTCAGCCAAAAGACAGCATCATCTAACAGCCAGGTGAGGCAGCCATTTTGGATGTTCTGGAAAACAAGTCCTGAATGTTAGAACCTAGCTGACATGATCTGGAGCAGAACTACCCAGCTGATTTTAGTCAACCCTTAGGGTCATGCTTTTAGCCATTAACTGTGGAGGTTGTTTATTTCTTATTCATTGATAATAAATACAGAAAACATTGTTTATTCTTAGAGACAAGTACATTCTCAATTCTTACCGATTGCTTAGTAACTCTGGGGAAAATACTTAGTAGGTGATACTAGTGAAATCATAAGATATTGTTCAATATTCCACCAATGACATAAGTTGATGAGATTCATGATTAACTGCATTAGGAGATCCCAAAACACATGTTGGTTTTATTTATGAAAGAAAAACAGAAAGCAGCTATGTTCAGTCAAAAGGCATGTAGAAGTCATCTCATGCAACCATTTATTGAAATATGATGTAGCCATTATAAACCTTATTATGATTAGGGATAACAGCCTGGAAACAACGCTCTAATGTATGTATTAGCTTCCCTTAAAGTACCATTTAACATGGGGAATTTGGGGAGTTAAAAACAAGATTAAAAAATATCCCATGGAGAAACAAAGTAGAGAGTAGCTAGATCTCTCCTGATTAATCAGAGACGGTATCACTGAGGAGTTTTCATTTGGGTAAGTTTTATAGCATGAATGAGAATTATAAGGTGGCATAAAATGTTCTCCATGGAAGTAGCCTATGCAAAGTCACAGAAAGAGACAAACTAGCACATAATGATAACTGGGGACCTGCAATTGTCCTGGTACAGAATTGGTGGGAAGAGGAAGGGAAAAGAGGGCAGGTTACATGTTAATATATTTATTTCTCAAAATAACTCTGTGGAATCAGGCATGAATGCTGATATTTATACCATATCCCCAAATTACAGATAAGGAAAGTGAGACTCAAAAGGTTTCCCCAAATCACCCGACTATATCTGTGCACCCATAAATTCTTACTCCAAGTCTCATCTTTCCATTCTATCATTATTACCTCTTACTAGCTCTCTCATTTGTTTCTGATTATATGTCTTGTATACCAAAAAAATCATTCATAGGGAATTTAAGACTTGAATTGAATTCTGTGCTACTATGCCTAAACTCACAGAAATAGAGCATGATCTGGTGCCATGCATTTTAAGAAAGAAAATATTGGAAATCCAAGTAGAAAATAGCAAAGAGAGAGAGAGAGAGAGAGAGAGAGAGAGAGAGAGAGAGAGAGACAGACCTTTGAGTTGCATTCAATTTCTTTGGTTTGTGTTTGTGTGTATGTGTTTTAGTCAGCTTTTTTATCACCAGGATGAAAATACCCAACAAAGAACACCTTAGAAGAGGAAATATTTATTTGGGGCTCATGGTTTCAGAGGTTTGAATCTATAGACAGCTGACTCCATTGCTCTGGGCATAGGTGAGGCAGCACATCATAGGGTAAACAGCCCAGTGGAGGAAGACTGTTCAGTTCATAGTGGGGTTAGGAAGTAGGGGTTGGGGGTCAGAGGGACCACAGGAAAGATAAACCCTTCTAGGATGCCCCCCGCCATTGACTTGCCTCCTGTCACACCCCACCTGTCTATAACTACCACCCAGTAAGCCCATTCAAATTAGGGTGGGCTGATTAGGTTATAGCTCTCACAGTTCAACCACTTCACCTTTGAACATTTCTGTATTAATGCAGGATCTTTTGGGGCACGGCTCACATCAAAACCACAACAGCTTGCACACATGTTTTTACTTTTGTTTTGCTTAGGAACAAATCTACTGTGAACATTGTTGTTGAAGACTACTGATGCTCATGAACAAAGTTTTTCCCAGCATAAGTCACAGAGTTAAGAGTACAAGTGCTGAGAAAAGTTAAGTGAGTCAAAAAAAAATTGCAATAAATTTTGCAAATCATGCACACATAGGAATTTCTTCATAATAAGCTCAAGGAATATCCTCAAAAGTCCTATACAAATATACAATATATATTTGTATAGGACTGTATATATCAATAATTACTTGTGTATCCCCAACACCCAGGCTAGAGGGGTCTCCCCCCGGCCCTCCTCATGAGACTTGCTTCTAACTAATTGAGTATGGCGTGTTACTCACATCATTTAGGACGTATAGTAAAAGTGTTAGGTAACACTCCTATGATGATATTATGTTATGTAAGAGATAAAGATTCTCCATGAAGGCTTAATGAAATAAATAGCCATGTTGGAGAAGGCCATGTGGCAAGGAGTTGTGGGCAGCTTTTAGAAATTTCAGATATATTCCAGACCTAAGAGCAGCCCAAAGCTGACAGGCAGCAAAAATATGGGAACCTCATACATGTAACTTCAAGGAAGTATATTCTTCCAGCAACTTGTATGAGCTTGGAAGTGGGCTCTTCAAAAGTGAAGCTCTGCCAACACTTTTGATTGCAGCCATGTGAGACCCTGAACAGAGAACTCAGCTCTGCTGTATCAAGCCCTTTGACTCATGAAAACTGTGTGATAATAAGAGTGTTATTTTAGGTTGCTCAGTTTCCAGTGATTTATTATGCAACAATAGAAAAGTAATATACTTTCTAATAAAAACTAAAACTACGTGATTTATTTTTCTATATGACTTTGCTTTTAGAGGTCATTATAACATTATTTCTAACATTATACTTATTATGATTTTTTTACAAAATTAACCTGTTGAAGACATTGTCTTTTTGGTTACAGTTATTGACAGCTCACTTCTTGAGATATAAAAAAGTGATAATCATTTCTCAAAGAGATATTTAATTAGTTTTTTAATACCATGTGGCATTGAATACTAAATTTGAACATGGTTATCACATAGTATATTTAGTTTGTAATTTTGGATTTTTCTTTTATGCTTTGGTTTGTATTAAAAGGATGTTCAAGAAATTGAATTTTTTCTTAATCTGATTTGATTAAGACTAAATGTAATCATAAGAAAAAAATTAGCGATGTAACAACTTAATTTTATAGTATGATGGTATCAAATAGATAAAGTTATAAAAGGAACAATTCTTGTAGTGAGCAGATAGAACTTGCTAAATACTATGTAAAACAATTTCCTGTTACCCAATATAGGACCACATGTGTTAGAGCTGTGTTTTACGTCCAACTCACCTCTCATCTGAAGCCACAGGGTTTGAATGATGCTTCACTCAGTGAAGTGGCTGTCAAAGCCTCAAATCAAGAAGGACAAAGAAATGTCCAAGAAAAATACTTGAAAAAAAGCAAAATATTGTCACCATATCCTAGTCATATTGTTTGTGCCTCTGATTCCATGTTAGGCCCTAAGGCTTCATGGCCATAACTCAGCTCTATGTTTTGCATATGACAATTTTGATCTCTAAATGAATTCTTTGAAATAACATAGTAGCCTTGACTAGCTAATAAAAGGTCTATCAATGATGCAGACTGGGATGGAACCAATTCTTTAAGGTAGAATTTGACTGAAGTATATATTGCACAAACAAAATTATGTGAACATAGATCTCTGTTAGAAAACTGCCAAGTCTCTGAAGGAAAAGAATTATTACCAACTTTCTGTTGTGGTCATGGAGGTGAGAAACACATACCTCATTTCAAAAAAGTGTCTGCTGCAAGGCATGGAGTTAATTGAAGCCCCACCACCTTCACATTCTACCTCAACTTTAAGACTAAGACCACACCGTTTCTGGGGAGTGTCCAGCCAATAACTGAGCATGTGGGTGTTCAAAGACTCACCTTTCCTGATCAGTTTGGATCCCTTCCACAGGCAGACTTTACACTGGACTCCATCTGCTGGCTGAGACTTTCTCTCTGAGCTGCACAACAGCCTGGGTGGGGTGGGGGTGGAGGTGGTCAGTCCTCTTTCTTTAGTCAGAAGTCTTCTCTTGCCTACTTTAGTTTTTCTCCAATTCCTTCTCTCCCTCCCTTCCTCTCCCCAGACTCCTTCACCATCTTCTCCTCCGCCTCCTCCCAGGAATTAACATGAATAAATCTTTTGTAATTCTATTTTTCTTTTGCATCTGTTTCCCCAAAACCCTGAACTGTTATATCTCTAATTTAGAACTATCAATAACCTTTATGAAATGGAAGAGTTGTAACTATGTTCTTTTTTGATGGGGGGGAGGTGAGAAAGAGAGAGAGAGAGATCATGCATGTATGGGAATTTCATCATAATTAGCTCAAGGAAGATCTTCAAAATCCAGGTTCCTTTGCCTCACACACTGTGTTTTCCCATCATGTGGAAGATATGGGGACTTAAACGGGTTAAGCTTCTAAACTGCTGTGATCTATAGTCAGGTGGAAGTGACAAATGAAACACAATTAGTGGCACAGATATAGTTTTCTTGCTTGCAAGAAGTGAGGTTAAAAAAGTTAGTTGTATATCAAAAACTGTTCCATTTGGTCAGGTAGAGAGACAAGGTTTATGATCTTAGAATTTATGATAAAACAGTATATGTAGAATCAAAAAAGGGGGGGGGGAGGTGATTATAACCTTCCTCTAGACTAAGAACTATGTAAGGGCAGGAACTGTGCCAAGTTTATATGTTCAACTTCTGAGAATACCTTCGACTTGTAGGTAATTGTAAAACATTTCCTAAAATGAACTGAAATCCAATTTTCAGTTATTTTGTGCCAGTGAATCCAGATACAAAATAACTTCATTACATTAGGTTCCACTGACACTGACAGCCAATATTTGCCATAAGAATTGGATAGGGGTATTTGGAGATGAATTTAAAGGTGTATTTGAAGGATCTTCCATTCTTTACAGTTTTGTCAGAAAATTAAATGAGAATTTTGAATCCATGTGTAACTAAAATAGGAAAAAGCATTTATTGGGCTGGCTAGGATGGCAGATGTTTGGGATTACACCTAATTGCTTCACTGCTGCTATTTTTATCAGCCTGCTGAAAGGATTTTTGTAAATGCTGGAGGAAAGCCTGACTTAAAGGGGTTAAGCTTCTAAACTGCTGTGATCTATCGTCAGGTGGAAGTGACAAATTGTGAGCAAAAGATAATCTCTTCCACGTACAGAAATGCCAGCCCAAATATCATCTGTGGAAATCCTTTAGCAACTTTAATACATTCATGTTTGCAAAGTAGAATTTAAAACCAGGCATTCGTGGATCTTTCAGGTACCTGCTGCTTTATAGATTTTAACTATGCTGGTTAGCAGGTCTGTCTGGCTCTGGTCTGATGGTTCAGGTGGAGGGTTTGCTTTTATGGAGATTCATGGGGAGCCTACACTATAGACATACGCATCACCCCAGCTTCCTAACTCACCATATCTTCCACATGAGGGAAAACACCGTGTGTGAGGCAAAGGAACCTGGATCCATTAGGAAAGGTTTCAGCTGCAGTCAAAGGAACAAAGAATGGTGTTAAAAGATAGTTTAAATCACATACAAATCATGTCAATACAGAAAAAGAAGAGAGCAAGTAGAAAAGGGGTTTTCCTTTTGTTAAGGAGTAAAATAAAATTCTTTTTAGATTTCCCAAGTAGTTTTTTTTTTATGTTCAGCTAGCTAAAATCAGATCATAAAATCATCTCTGGCTGCAATTGAGGCTGGGAAAGTGAGGAAATGACAAAGATATGAGAGAGTTATAACTTGTTTAGATAAAGCATGTTTAATTCCATGGAATGGGGCACAGTTTTCTTTTTGAAGACATTCAGGAACCTCTTAGCAAGGAGAACAGGGGAAAGCTACAGGGTAGCCTTAAAACTGTGTTTGCAAACTTCTAATCTAACCTAGGACTGTCCTAATTGATTGTACAGTGAACTGAATTTTTCCACAGATTTCTATGTATCCAAATGTTTTATTTATAAGAAGGATCAACCAAAACAAAATTAAAGCTAATAGAAGTTAGCAAAAGTAAAGACACTTAATATTTATCAACAACCTTACCACTAAAAAGTATGCATTAAAATTTTTGCATTATTATTAACTTATTCATATTATTTGTATGCAATTACAATTTTAGAGTCCACATTCTTTTACATTCTACTATTTTTGTTTAGCATAAATGTATTCCTCTATCTACAGTGTTTTAATAATGCTGACTTAATAGCTTCATAGCTTTTTTTTTAACCTATTGTTAGGCCCAAGTATACACAGAATTGTCCCATCATTGGAAGTCAGTGAGCATAAAGGGACACCAAAAAAAAGCAGATCATGGGCTATAACATGATCCTACCTTGTTGCCTCAACTCTCAGTTAGACCACTTACACAGTTGGTGATCCTCGTAAGTCATTTACTTTCCCCGAGCTACAGTTTTCACCCATGTGCAAAAATATTAATACTACAGTGATAATTATGAATGAACAAGATAAATCCTGTAAATTGCTAGGCAATTACTATTCAGTCCAAATTGGTAGTGACTAGACACATATGGCTACTTAAATTTTATTTTAATTAAATAAAATTTAAAACTCAATTCTCCAGTTGCACAATACATTTCAAATACTCAGTGGCCACCTGTGACTAGTGGCTACTATATTTTGCTATGCAGGTAGGGAACTCTTACATTGCAGCAGAATGTTTTATTGGACAGCACTACCTAGAATATAGTAACAGTTCAATGAACAGTGTGCACTTTTTTGTTGTTGTTGCATCTTCTGAATGTCTTCGGAAAAATATTTCTAGGATTATGGTTTCTGAATCAAATAACAATGAAAGTTATATTTATATTGTTATGGTTTAGATATTAGGTGTCCCTTAAAAGCTCAGGTGTGAGGCAATGCAAGAAAATTTAGAGGTGAAGTGATTGGGTTATGAGAGTTTTAACTTAATCAGTGCATTATTCCCCTGATAGAGATTAACTGGGTGGTAACTGCAGGTAGGTAGTGTGTGACTGTAGGTTGTGGGTCATTGTGGTATGCTTGTCCTTGGTAAGAGAAGAGGTCTCTCTCTCTCTGCCTGCTGGTTCCATGTCCTGAGCTGATTTCCTCCTCCACATACACTATGATGTTCTGTGATACTTTGGGTTCAAAATAAGAGAATTGGCCATCAACGGACTGAGGGCTCTGAATCCATAAATACCAAATAAACTTTTTCCTCCTCTAAAATTGTTCTTGTTGGGTCTTTTGGTCACAGTGGCAAAAAAAAGCTGACTAAAACATATAAAAGTAAAACGAAATACCTCTAAAGTGCCTTTACATAAGGATATATATTTATGTTCTCTTATATCAGTCTTTTTCTACTTCAAATTACTAAATCATTAATTTATAATAATGATGTTCCATAAGATCCTCTCAATAAACATAGGTGTTTTCCTGGGTGTTTTCCCCAAAGAGCTAAAATCAGCATATTATAGCGATATAGCTACCTCTATGTTTGTAACAGGAAAATTGATAATAGTTAAATTATTGGCTCAACCCATCAATAAATGAATGGGTTAAGAAATTGTGGTACATATACATAATAGAGTTCCACTCAGCCATAAAGAAGATTAAAATTATGGCATTTGCTGGTAAATGATTGAAATAGAGAATATCATGCTAAATGAAATAAGCCAGTCTCTGAAAATCAAAGGTCAAATGTTTTTATTTCATGTGCAAACACTGGAGTAAAAAGGAAAAAAAAAACAGGTGAAAAAGTAAAGGAAACAGGGACGGAAGAATAGAATAACATAAAGATAAAGCGAAGATCAGTAATGCAGAGGAAGGAGATGGAGAGAGTGGAGAGATGGAAAAGGGATGGCAATGTAGAATGAATTCTTTAAAAAATTATATTATGTGTATATATGTAAATATACCACATGGAATTTCACCTTTACGTATAAGTAAAAAGAACAAATCAAATATAAATAGATGGTTGAAAGGAAGTCTAGCAGAGTAGAGGAAAGAAAATGGAGGAGGTCAGGGAGGACTGGAGGGAAAAGGGGGGATTTTAAAGTCTATGCATGTATGAGTTTATTGGGATGAACCCAACTACTATGTATAACAATAAAGTACTGATAAAATTTTTTAAAAAACAAATACAGGTGTTAGGGAATGAAGAACTGATGAGTGGTACTGAAACCCAATGTGGTATCTAAGCAAATCCTTCACATTTTACAGATGAGAAATCATTCAGCGGGTTTTCAACAAATTTCAAATCTGAGCCAGTTGCCCAGACCTAGGTTTTATTCCATAATGTTATTAACAAATGTTCTATAATAGAATTATGGAGAAATACAATTGTTACTAAAAATAAATGAAGAAATACTAATGTCTATTCTGTGATAAATTTTACTAAAATTAGTACAGAGAAAAATAGATAAACATAAATAGATTATATATATATACACACACACACACACACACACACACACACACACACACATATGAACACTACATGCATAATCTTAAGTCTAAAATAATACTCAGTGACATTCATGATATTAGTACTTTACCATCAGTGCTCCCAGAAACTGATTGATCACCAAGCTACAATACACTGAAAAATCAGAACGTTTCAAGATGGACCATCTAAGTTATCTTACTGATGTTTCAGTTTAAACAGAAAAGCCAAAATATAGCTCCAGAGAGATTCCAAATTTCCATAGTATGAGATCCTAGAATAGCTTTCCTGCTTTGACATCCCAGGAACCAGAGGAAGAAGAATACCAAGAAAGGATTACGTCCACGTCTGTGTACATGTGACCTTTTAATACTCAACTGGCTTTTCCACTACTAAAATGGTATAATTAAAATTCCAAAATAGACCTAAATAAAACATGCTATTTCAGTGGAACTGACTGTGGGGATGGTGTGGAGGACTGGGTCTTCCCATTTCATTCGAGACCATCAGGGAGCCAGCTGGCTCTTCTTGTCTCTTGGCTAGATTTTGTATTTTAATTCTATTGTAGCATGCAGCCACCTCTACTTCAACAACAATATTTACCTAAAACTTTTATGTGTTCTTCACTGATCAGAGGAAATATGGTTTTTAAATGCCAGTTGACATGGAATTGAACAAGATTAAATAGAAACTGACAAAAATTCTTGAGACAGATGCTGAAATCCCAAATTTACTGAGTGGCTGAAGCTTTGTGACATACAGGAGGCTCAAAGAAACAAAAAAAAATCAAATCATAATATGATCACTCAGTAAAATCGTGTGAGTGCTCAGTCAGCTGTGGATTTTATATCTGAGGCCATCCCAAGGGAAATCACTTATTTTTTAGATCCTAAACTATTTATGGATAAAACAAAACAAAGCAACCCTATTCCTGAAGGAGCCTTACACACCAAATAAAGCCATTTTATTCTACAATTGGAAGATACATTTTAACTTTATTTTCAACCCTTTGCTTATTGCTGCATGGGCCAGTTTGAACATACTCTGACCTAACTTTTCTATATTATTTTATCTTAACATTTATCTCATATACACAGAACTTTTGAAACAGGCAAAACTAGTGAAGATCCATCTGGTTTCGGGCATTTTCCTTTCAAAATTGTAGAAATGGTGAGGTTAGATATTAATAAGAAATGATGGAAATTTGTCAAAATTCTCTAAAGAACAGATTCTAATGGGGACTATGACCACAAGTAGCATAGTATATATTCTGATTCTTTTGTTGATGTAATTTTATATGTTAGGCTGGAGTAGGAACTATATCCAGGCTTTTCATTAAAAAAAAGTTTGGACAATCATCCCTATTATATATCATCATGGCCTAATTTCATAGTATTTATAATAATACTGACATATCATATTTCTGTTTATTGATTATTTGATGGTATCAAATGATGAGACATCATTTCTGTTAGTAAATTGCTATATTAAATACAAAATAAGGCAAGGTTAATGAATGCCTCAAAAGAAAAGGAGATGTCTCTACAAAGAATAAAAATACTGTTGATTAAACATTGATTATCTTTTTAATGTAATATTTATATTAAATTTTATTGTTAATTATTGTACTTTTAATTAAATATATTTGTGGGGTACAATGTGATAATTTGATACATGTCTATACTATGTTAGTGTTTCCATCTCCTTGAACATCTTATTTTTGTTTTGGATTAACACTAAATAATTGTACATATTTATGGAGTATGGTATGATATTTCAATACATACATATAATGTATACCATTCAAATCAGGATAAATAGCATTTTCATCTTCTTACCATTACTTTAGACTTCTACATCTTCTAGCCACTGTTAGGATACTTAGTCATTATTTCTTACTCTGCACACTTTATATTCATTGTTTTTGAGGTTAATGATCCATCCAAATACAGCAATATTTTAACATTAAAAGCATTCTGGTTTGGTTCACTTATTGGTATTAATAGTAATCCACACTTCATCTGTTGGCAATGCCTTTACTTTTAGTATAAATGCTGCCTAACTAACTAAAAACAAATCTTTTAGTCCCAGAAGGAGACCAAAATTAACATATATAGTAAGCATCTTTAAAGAAAAGAAGAAAGCTATTTTTGCTTGTGGTTTTCTAGATAAAATGTCTCTGTGTATATACTTCCATAAATATATGATCACAAATAACATATATAGAATTTTAAAATAGATACCTCGGGATTTCAAATACAATTTGTACAGAGGATAATTTTTGAAGCTCTACATAGGAAGTCCAGATATATCAAAGCGGGTACCAGACCCTTGATCATCCTCTCTTCCAGGAAGGGAATTGTCAATTGTTTCCTGCATCCCCTATGCTTTGTAGAATGAATTTCTACCCGTATTTGCCATCAGTCAGTTCAGCACTCTGTTTACCTTACTCAGGATGACTTTATTCTCTATCAGCCAATTAATCAAATAGTTAGATGCTACTATGAAAGGTCTAATTGCTTGGAAACCAAAAAAATTCCTCCTGTGGTTCCAGGTTTCCTGATCACGATGATCACAGTTTAGATTCTGAAGGAAGCCCACTATGAGAATGAGGCTGGCAAGCGGAAAGTTGACCAGGGAATACTCTTGGAATGGAGGGAAGCAGTATTCTGCAGAGGGAGAAGCTGAGCTTGCACAGTCTCAGGGGAGGCCTCAGGTAATGTCTCAAGGAGCTCTGGAGCCAGGATGACCCTTTGGTGTCCTGTTAAGTTAGGACAAGGGGTTCTTAGGGCCCAATGTCAGTCACTAAATACAGACCATTCAGATAAGGAAGCACACAGCTTTCCTAAACTCAGCAGTCCCCAGAGGGGTTGCAAACTAGGGCTTTCTAGTACTGGCAGCACTCTGAGAAGCTGGGAAAATAAATTCTTTCTTCCTCAAAGGGAATGCCCTTGCTACATTATAACACCAACAAAATGCCCAAAGTTAAATTTTGAGTAATAACACAAAATATAGAATGTACAGAATTCATTCATCCTAGTGACAAATGCCTAGATCTCACAGACATAATGTTCAGCAAAGAAACCAGTCACAAAAGCACAAATCTTACCCTCCATTTTTCTCTGATTAAACAAACCCACAAACAAAACAATAGGCAGAATTAATATACAGGTATTAGAAGTCAGGCTAATATTTACATTTGATATTTTTAACTTGGTTTTATGTTTGTCATTGATTTTTATTATCATTTGTAATTGTATTCAGCTATTAGGCACAAAGAATCTATAACTAATTCTGTCTTTCTTTCTTTTGAAACATAATAACAAAAGTATAATTTAAGTCAAGAACTAAGAATATATGAATTCTTTTCATTTGACAAGGATCCATCAGTTTCTCCAGATTTTACAATACTGTTTTGTAGAAATTCAGTTGGGCAGAAGCCAAGCTTTTGGGAGACAGGCATGCACAGGTAGGAAAATGGAAGTTAAATTACATAGACGAAAAGGGAAAATGTGGAATCAGACCTAAAGGACCTGCAACAGACACACAGCTGACCTCTAAGGTCATAATGATTTGTCATGGAAGGAAAAAATAACAATAACTGTTGTATATTGAATACATCTATAGTCAGACTTGCTAGAAGTCATTTTGAAAAATATCATTTATATATCAGAACAAAGAAGATAATATTTTTATCTGACATTTTCCTAAAGGAGGCATTGAAGCTCAAAATGATTAGGTAGTGTGCCCAAAGTTCAGGTCCTGTGGCTAGAAGCCCATCCAACTGCTACAAAGAAAGATGTGACTCTTTTTATTATGTAATAATGAACAGAGAGTGATCTAAAATATGCATAAGCATGTAAATATATTATGAATATGTGACAATAATAAATGTATATAGCCACAACAGCTGTGACATAAACCATAAGGAATAGACAACCTCAAATCAGAGAGGATCTAACTGAGAAACCACTCAATTCTGAGGCCATTCTGCTCAGCATTATACATACTTTGGTTTCCTTTTTCCTTATTTTAATCAGCAAAGGAATTTAGTTAGAAGTGAAATCCTTGGTTTCTTAACTATTATTACCCACCTGAAGTCATCGTTTCTGTTTATTACATCATAATCATCTCTACTTGCCACCAATTGTACATTCCCAAAGAGGAAATTATGATTTCAAGTGAAGACGATGAAATAGGAACAGATGTGCTACTAAAAGGAGACATCCTATTATCCTGAAAATGTACTCCATAATGAAGAACAGGGGAAAAGAGACCAGGAGACATTGTCATATATCAAAATAGAGTCTGTTCTAGGAGTCGGATTACATTTCAATAGAAGGATCTACCGAAGTTTCCATATACCATTCATAGTACTTTATGCTTTCCATTTACATACCAGAGAAACTGAAAAAAAAATATTAGAAGAAAAACTCCCTCTGCAGCATTTTCGACCCATCTTTTACCTTTGCCTTTGTAATTGCTTCTAGCCTCATTAGCTCTAGTCACACTGCATTGACCCTCCTTTCAGATGATGGCACTTCTCTGTGGTTCTTCAGTCTCCCTTTCCCCCCAGAGACATCTCTTGGATCACGCCACCTGCTTCCTTGGAGGCCTTCACAAAATAGCTGTGTCTTTAAACCCCAGGAAAGGGTCACTGATTGGAATACCGTGTAGTGATTCAAACTGCTTTGAAAAATGGGTGTTTGTAGATTCCGGGACTCAGAAACAGGTATTTCACCCAATTCATTCTTAACAGCTGATCTTATTCACTTAATATGGGTCAGACTATATATGTTAAAGGTACAGAGGTGAAGGACCTGTTGCTGCATTAACTCAAAGGGCCTTCGTAGAGAGAGGGAGACAGAGTAATAGATAACCACTAAACCATGTGATTAATACTGTGACAGAACTACTCACTCTGCCTAATGGAAGCTTCTTGTAAAAGCAGATTAAGAGACCAGTTCATATGGTTTCAGAAATACAAAAAGTGAACTAACTAAACAGTGTTTTCAAAGGTCACACACACACACACATTATGCCAGGGACAGAACCAATATATATGGGTCCTAGCTCTTGGCTATCTGGGAGTTCAGCTGAAGATAGCAATGTGATCAAGGTGGAACCAAATGAAATTCTGAATCAATGTTAAATTGCAGAGATGTTTGTCACATTTTCCAAGTCACTCTGAGAAAAGACCTAAACTACACCTGCTGTTGAAGTTTCTATAGCTCCGTGGGGGATGAGGAACTGAGATCCAATCTATTTGCTTCTCCATTAGCTATCTTTTTTTCTCCCTTTGAATTTCCTGGGTTTGGAATAACTTGTGCTGGGCCTGTGCCAATAAAAGCATCCCTTCTGCCATCTCCTTTATGCTTATCACTGTACATCAACTCCTTCCTGTTGGCCCATTGAGTTAACTTTGATTAATTTTGATTAGATAAAAGTCCAACTTATTAACATCATTACACCGGCAGAATCCCTGGAGTGATACAACATCCCATCAACATACTTGGCTCACATTCGGGAAAAAGATTATATGAGGCATTTACGCCAGGGACAGGAATCTTGAAGCCCATCTTAGGATTTTTACCTACCCCTTGGACAATTCCACAATGCCTATCACATGGGCTTTTCTCAGTAGATACTCATTCTATATCTGTCCATTAATTGAAGATATGTATTACGTTGCTTCAAAATTATACCAATTTCATTAATAAAATTATAAAAATAATATTAAAAATTATGTAAATATTTAACATTCCTCCATGGGCAAATCTCATTAGGACCTTCAGTTCTCTATGGGACTCCCTCCTTCTAATCCTTATCAATTAGAATAGCTAATATTGTTTGGGCTCTTCCTACATTCTCTCTAGCTTCTGTCAAACATGGGACTTCTCAATAGTGGGAATAATATTAAGTCCCAGAGGTAATACAGGTAGAGGGCTGCTGAGGTTTCTGATTTTTTTTTTCAGAATCTATAGCAAATCAATTACACAAACAACCTCATGCCTACTGTAAAGGAAGGACAATATTGTCATTTATTTAAATGTCTCTCTTGGAGAAAGAACTAAAAATTGTATAATGGTCTCTAATTGCAAACATTTCTTTAGGAACTGATGGACATGGGTTTTTCCTTCATTTTATTTTATCTTATTTTATTTTACTTTTTGTAAAACAATTAGCACATTAATGAAAACAAGGAGTGTGTTATAT
Source organism: Marmota marmota marmota (assembly GCF_001458135.2). Taxonomy (NCBI): domain Eukaryota; kingdom Metazoa; phylum Chordata; class Mammalia; order Rodentia; family Sciuridae; genus Marmota; species Marmota marmota. Next base: position 972,092 of record NW_025999941.1, on the reverse strand, counting down.
TTGTTCAGTTTGGATTATTTTATATTTCTTAACACAAGGCTCATGAGATTTTTGACATAAAAAGATAAGCATATGTGAATTTTAAGCAGAGTATTTTCTAACCCTTCCTATTCAGCTTCCTTACTGAAAACATACAACATGCAGATCTGCAAAATTGGGCTTGTTTTACTTAGAAACAGGAAATAAAAGTTATAAACTGTTAGTATTTTTACTGTTTCTTTAAGAAGTCCATATTAATACTTGGTAGTATCAAGACTTTCCAATATGATGTTGGGTGATTTTAATAATGGTTTCTCATAATCATCATATAGACTAAAAACATAAGCAGAAAATTTATAAAGCATATATTTTAGTAAAATTCATATGAAGACAGCAAAGGAAGCAATGTTTACTGTGTATCTATAATCAAAATACCCCTTTTTGTATGTGGTACTAGGGATTGAACCCAGGATCTTCTGCATGCTAGGCAAGCGCTCCCCAACTTCTGTTGTGTGCATCTGTAGAAATGTGAATATAGTGAAAAATCGTAGTTACTCTAATGCCACTTTCTCACAATTTGGAATACAGAGTAGAATTGTACACGTCCAACTATTTCAGAGAGTGATGCTGACAAAAAGAGACAGGGAAAAGGATTTAAAAGTGTAGCACAGTTCTTGTCAAGTATTGACAAGGATTTAAAGTATAGCACAGTCTTGTCAAGTATCTGAAAAAAAAAAACACTTCAAGAAGGTCACAAACGATGTGGGTCATTACATCTCCATTAATCTCTACTTATTAATGTCATAATGTTGACCTAAATTGCTAAGGATAGAAATTCCAATATTTGCTAAATTCTTATTTTCAATTATGAATTAAATATTAAGAGAATCTCTGAAGAAATCCTCCAACTATTTATTGCATAAAGAGTCATGGAGGAAGATGTAGATGGGTTTATAAAAAATAAGTAAACTAAACGTATTTAATTGGTTATGATGAGGAAATTAGCACATTAATGGGAGGAAGGAGTGTTCAGTTTGGATTATGTTACATTTCTTAATACAGGACTCATGAGATTTTTGATGTGAAAGAATTTATGAAAACCAAATCAGAAATTTTTTTCATGGTTTCACTTGGGCAAACAACTGAAAACTCAGACTTTTTCAGGAGACAAATGAGGTTGTATTTAACATTGGTCTCATTCCATTAGCAATGACCTGGCACAGAAAATGAAGGAGATGTTCATGGAATGATAATGCATTGAAAGATGCTGTACATTAGAGACAAAAGCATACCAGAGGCATGAGCAAGGACAGATGAATTGGGATTTGATTCAGAGAGTACATTATTATGGTAGTGGAAAATTAGTTGGAATCAAGTATACAAGTCTCAGAAAAGCAGTTTTCTAAAGATTATCAGAAAAAAAAAATTCTTTCTCCCTTTCTTACCTAGTTTGACCTTCTTCTCCACAATGGTCTTTTTTTCCTATGACTTCTATTTTGGTTTTTAATTGATTTGTGCAAAGAACTATTATTACCCCCTCACTAGACTCCAAATTAGGTACTTCTTTTTAAGTGAAAGTACTGGTTATTTTAACACAGTATGCATAATAATTGTTCTTTGCTAATACTATTTTCCTCCATGTGGTTAGAGTTCTGGAATACAAAAATAATTCATTCAGCCACATTCATACACGTATACATGATTCCAAACATGCTTTTTTTTAACCTGAAAATTGAAAAAAAAGAAAGCTTTAATTGCAAACAATTGGCAGTATTTTTGTGATTTTAAAATTCTTCTTAAATTAATTTATAGATCTGTCATATAAGTAGGTAGCAGATATCATTTTTTATATTAAATGCCAATAAGTGAGAAGAGGTGGAGGAGGCATTATTTGGGGGACTTCTTTGGTTCTTCCTGTGCAACCTAATGCAGAATGGGAGGCAATTGCAAGGGGACTAATTTGTAAGGAAATGTTTGCATTGCTCAATTTTGATACAAACTCTGGAATTATATGTGGAAAGTACACAAAAAGATGAAATATATATTAAGGAGAGGCAGGAATCACTTTCTCTCTTAGGAACAAAGCCAAGATACATAGCTAAAGTTAAGAGTAGGAATATACTCTGAAAATAGCAGAAATTGATCTGGCCATAGTGATGACTTGTGAAGGGAAGAAACTGCAAATTACTTCAATGTATTCATCGCTGGTGGATTTTTAAACCAGAGTAGATAACATACAACAAAATATATTAATATGAGCAATAACAAGTTTGGCAGAAAGATAGAGGGGAAAATCTCTTAGGTCACTTTTATTATTATTCATTAGTTTTTAAAAATGCATTTGATATATTTAAAGGTCTTAGAATTTATGAACACATTTTTTCTGCAGAGTTCTAAGCCAAAAAATAAAAATACAACACAAAGATCTTAAAAAAAAATAAAACCCTACATCCTGGAAGTAATTTCAACCATTTTCTCAGCAAGTTAAACATTTAGAAATGTCTTATGTTGCAAATTAATATCGTACCCTAATATTTATGTGGTAGTGAGAAATTCCAGGTTCTAGAATCATATATCTTATACTTTGAGCTTAAGGCTATTGAGGACTTGATTCCAAAATTCAGGGAGCCTTTTAACCCTCGCTCTTCTTGTAACTATGCTATTGCAAAATAACAGCACACACCCTGAAGCAAACACCCTGGTCTCTCCTTCTGGGCTTCAGGCCTTTTCTCAGAGCCAAACTCAACCCAATTTACATCCCCAAGCATTCTTTGACAACCCCCTGATTGCTTCCCTGGGGCAGTTTACAAAAACATTTCTTCAAACCTCTTTACTAACACATTCAATTTTGTGTTTTCATATCTTGCATGCTTCATTGACTTCACTCATAACAGTGATTCCTAAATCCTAAAACTCCACTCCTGGAATAGGAAAGAAATATTGAAGGGGTTCCTAAATTAATCTATACTTATATGTTGTTTTGATCAATACAGTAATGAAACTATAATAATCATTATTGTGTAAAAAAAAAAACCTGTAAATTATTTAGTTTAGAAGAGGAGTAAATTATAGTCTATAGGCCAAAACCAGCTTGTAAAAATAAGTTTTATCAGAACACAGGAACATTCATTTATGGCTAAATTCACATAGTAATAGCAGAGTTGAGTTAGTTGTGATAGAGACTACATGGCCCACAAGACCTAAAATATTTCTATCTGAACACCTACAGAATAATTTGAACTACCCTGTTCTAGAATATAATCATCCTGAGAATAATGGTAATATTTCAGACATATTTGCATCACCCCTTACATTACCCATAAGTGATGCAGACTTTTTAGGGGCAAACTCTCACACTTACTCTGCCTTCAAAGACAGCTAATGCACCTTCAAAGTGCATTTTTGTTTCAGCTAAAATTCTTTGGAGGAACCTATGAGGAACCAGCCAAGGTCAACTGAGTAAGTCTGACTCATTCTCTTAGGCAACTTAGAGTAAACCTGACTCATTTCAATATTGAACTGAACATGTCCAGAAGCATTTGTGCTTGCCATCTTTCCTTTCGAAACGTGTGATCTAGGATCTACAACTGAGGAGTCTTAAACATGTGCCCACCTCTCTGTGTGTTTTCCTGTATGAATAGTTATAGTCTCCTTCATATAGTCCCTACACTTTCTCTTTGGGGAGAAGATGTCTTTGCAATAATCTGAGTGCTCTCCTTTTTCTTTATCTCCACTTATTTATCTTCTGGCTGTGCTTTTTGGCTTTGCTCTCTCCAGAGTATACCCATTGCATTTAGTGACACTTATGCATACCTTACAAAAAATGTTCAAACTCTGGAGGTTGGAATGAGACATTATTATATTTCCCCTAAGACATTCCGTTCTTCTATCTTTGAAATCACTCTTGCTTAGAGAGTTCCAACAGATATTTGTTAATTTTTTTTAAAAAAATCAGAGTCTTATGAATTCTTTTATCCTCACTGCTAATACCCATTAATCAAATTTTAACCCTTTTTAGGTTTGCTTGATTAAATCCATCAGGGATTCCTTCTCCAATCTAAGTACCACTCTTTCTTTGAGATATGACATTTAAATGAATATGTATCCTTTCATTACATGATTTAACATTATAAACCCAGTCTAGCTTTCTGTGTTTTAGTTATCTATATTTAACTCTGGTCTAAAACAATAAAATAAAAAATTCTAGAGATAAACAATTCATAAGTTTTAAGTTGTATGCTGTTTTGAGTAGCATGGTGAAATGTCACAGTCCCGCTCCATCATTTCTTGTATATGTGTCATTCCTTTGCCCAGTGTTTCCACCCTGTATATGCTGCCCATTCATTAATTACTTAGCAGCCATCTTACAATCAGATATACTGTAAAGCTATCATACAGTTTTTATGTTCAAGTAACCCTTATTTTACTTGATAAAGGTATCAAAGCACAAAAATAGTGATGCCAGTCATTCAGGAATACCAAAGAGAATTTGCAAAGTGTTTTTTTAAGTGGAAAGATGAAAGTTCTTGACTTAATAATAACAAAAAAAGTCTGCCGAGTTTATTAAAATCTATAGGTAACAATGAATATTCTGTGCAATTGTGAAAAAAAAAAGAAATGTTTGTTAACTTTCCTGTTGCACCTCAAACTGCAAAAGTCATGGCCTTAGTGAGTGATACTGATACTTGAAACAGGAAATAGCATTAAATTATAGACTTTAGTGCATTTGCAGTTTCACACACCCACTGGGCATCTTGTAATATATCTCCCATGAATGAAAGGGATCTAGTATACTGAAATGTGATGATGAAATGAGTTAAATAAGGAAAGGAATGTGGCAGTAATGGTGAAAAGAGATGCTGAAGGAACTGATAAAATTGACATGGTGTTGATCAGCATTACTATACAGCCTAGAAAATAATTGCCTAAGCGTTCAGGCAATACTAAAAAAACAAAGAGTTTTTAAAAGAAGCAATTGATAAAGACAAGTGACAGTTGAAAGGAAAGTGACCACAACACTCAGAGCAACCAAAAGATCTTTATTGCAGCAGTGCAACAAAGAGAAAGGAAAGAAGGAAAGAGAGAGAGAGAAAAGAGAAGAGATGAACAGGGAGAGAGCAAGAGCAAGAGAGAGACAGAGAGCGCGCGTAAGAAAGATAAAGAGCAAGAGAGAGAGAGAGCAAGAGAGAGAGAGAGAGAGAGCAAGAGAGAGAGCAAGAGAGAGGGGGGCCTGGCAGGAGGGAGTTTTTATAGCCCAAATCTAATGGGGCCTCTGGGTCTGCAAGCTGCCTTGTTGGCCCAAGGGGGCGGGGGTTAAGTGTTCAGCCTTAAGCAGGGTTGAATGTTCAGACTTGAGGCAAACAGGTGATAAAGGACCAGATAGAGGGGGGGTTGAGTGCGTGGGCTATCTTGCAGCCAACATCTGTTCAGCCTGCCCTGCAGACAACACAGTTCAGCCTGCTCTGCACCCAACAACAGTAGTGAATAAGGAGGTCTTTTTGCACCATTTGCTCAAAATATGTAAGGTTTTATGTGTTTGAACCAAAACACTAAGATGTTTTCTGTGGAGTAGCAAGTGTCTCTCTTTATTCAGTATATAAAATGTTGGATATAAATTAATTAAGTAATTTTACTTTAAAGTGTTTGTGTTTTTGGCTTTTGTATATGTACTTGGTGTGTGTACATGCATATGTGCCTTCTTAAATTGTAACATGATTATTTCAAATGATTGTGCTTTTATTCGTTTATAAAGCACACATGCAAACACACCCCCAAAAAAAAAACAAAAAAACACACACACAGTCATCACTCCAGCACACCCATTGCTTTCTGCACCATTGAAAAAGTGGTTTGGGGAAAAAAGAAAGTCCTAAGTAGTAATATTGGTTTTTCATTTCCTGTGTAACAAATAACCAAAACCTTAGTGACACAAAATTTATTGTCATACAATTTTTGAAGTCAAAAGTCTGAAATGGGTCTCCCTGGGCGCAACTCAGGTGTTAGTAGGTCTGCATTCCTTTACTGGGGAGATTTCCTAGCTCTTTCCAACTTCTAAATTTCATCTATATTCTTTGGCTTACAGACCCGTCCCTTGATCTTCAAAGCTAGCAGTTCCAGTGATGAGCCTCACACTGCCGTCTCTGTTCCTCTGTTTTAGAACCTGAAAAATATCAATAATTTCCCTATCTTAAGGCCAGCTTAACTTAGTTTTGATTTAATCTGTCACTTTAATTTCCCTTTGCCATGCCACACTAGATAAAACTGAGAATATCTCTGCCCTGATGGATATTGTATTTTAATGGGCATTAAATGTCGTTAAACATGGGGCTGGGGATGTGGCTCAAGCGGTAACGGGCTCACCTGGCATGCGCTGGGTTCGAACCTCAGTACCACATAAAAATAAAGATGTTGTGCCCACCGAAACTGAAAAATAAATATTAAAAAATTCTCTCTCTCTCTCTCTCTCTCTCTCTCTCTCTCTCTCTCTCTTAAAAAATAAAGAAAGTTGTTAAACAGAATCATATCATAGATTTTCAAGAATAGAAAAATACTTGAATAGAGCAGGGTGGAAAGAAAAGTTGAGCACACTATGTCCATTTTAGACCAAGAAGGGTTAGGCATCTTTCCCATTATTAATCTGGTATCTGCATCTGTCTCTCTCTCTCCAGAGTTCATGCTGTTTTCATGGTGCAGATGTGCTTTGGATCTCTTCAGTCCTTGGGTTAAGTTGGGAACAAGGTTCCCCATGTTACTCACAATTGCGTCCCTTCTGCCTGGCATATTGTCACACAAATAACATGGTCTCAATAATTATTTTGTTGGTGTGTTTCCATTCCTCTAAGCCACTCCCATCACATATCGTTCCTTAAAGCACTGATACCAGAGATGAAAAGAATCTATCTTTAGCTACATACCCAGAAGTTTCCTTTGTAAAAATTTCTGACAGCCAAACTAATAGAAAAATCTCTAAAATATTCACCATGATTCTCCACAGATTTCTTGAATGTTCTCTGAGGGTGGGTCAGGGTTATGGATAAAGTATCAGTAGGCAATGGAAATAATATCCTTTCCAAGTAAACAAAGTGAAAATATTCAAAACTTGTGGACAAATGGCCCCACATAGTCTTAAGAGGTCATTTTGCATAATCGCATTCCTTTGAAATTGAGAGTAGTACTCAAGGACTAGGTAACTTAGTTTTCTTTGGAGGAAGTCATTTTCTTGTTAGTGCTACTTGAGTCATCCTATTGTTTTAAAGTCCAGTGATTTTTTTTTTTTTTTTGTCATCTAAAGTAATCCAGAATTTCTATCCTCACATTCAAGGTCCTTCACGACCTGGTCCAGATGCAAGCTTCATTTCTGCCACTCTTTACTCTGTGGTAGACTGCATTGTGTTGTATCATAACCATTTCCAGCTTCAAAATAAATACAGTGAATTCTCACTCTCCTGGGAATGTGAGTGCCACAGAAGCAGAAGATGTGGAATTTATTGTTGTAGCGTTACTTATTAGCATACAGTCAAGTGCATAATGGGGACACAACAGGTAAACTATGACTACAGATTGAGGGAACAAATGAATGAATAAATGATTGATATTTTATCAGAACATTTTGGCTCCTCAATGATTCGCTTCCTGCTTCTTTGATCTGTAATTGCATGATCTCTGGTGAAAATATAGGGCACTTCCTTTACTTTCAGTGCTGAATTAACATAGAAACTTCCTGTTTTATAGATTTCTGGCACTAGCTTGACTATCTCTTACAGTAGATGACTTAAACACTTTGGGCTGTTTGTGCTGTTCTCCTGATCCTTCATTTTCCTTTGCTTTTGTATGTAAAGACTTCAATAGACATTGTTCAGTGTGCAGGTAAAATCAGAAAACAAATATATCAATCATTACACAATGAACCAAGTGGCAAAATGTCAATCACTGAGAAATGGGCATGATTTATGCTGTTTTGCACCATGAAGTAAGTCTGAAATCTGTATGTGGCTAAGGGGTCCCAGAGCCCACTTTAGAAAGCTGAAGAACAAATCTCTTCCCTGTGAAGTCAACTTGATGCTAGCAACTCTGAGATCTAGAAAAGGGTTCTAAAGACTATTTTTCTCCATGATCTGTAATTCTCCAACCCTGTTCAACAAATATATATGATAGAGTATGTGGATTTAAACTTGTCACTTGCATTTTTTAAAAACTCCCTAACATATAATATAAAGCAAGAAGGATATGCATGATATACCTACTCTGCCTACTTGGTATGATTATTTTTGATGTAAATAAAGTATGGCAGAATAATTGAGTACCAAATCTTATTACTACCCCGTCCAAGGATTTTTCCTAAGGGAAAACCATCCAATTTCATCTCAGAAATCTGTTTTTCAAACTCAGTAATGATCTCTGATTCATGGATACAACTGAGATAAAGGAAGGGACAGTAGCCAATTTTATATTCCTGTATGTTTGAACATCCTCAATATAGAACTTTAGTCCTAACCTTACCAGATCACAGTTTACCTTTATGTATGTTCCTCAACAATATAAAGGCAAGACTAACATCATACTGAACAAGAGAAACACTGAAAGCATTTCCCCCAAATCAGGAACAAGAAAGTATGCCCACTCTCATCACTTCTATTCAATACTCTTTCAGGTAACTTTTTCACTGCTATGACTGAAAGACCTGACCAGAACAATTTTAGAGGTAAAAAAAAAAGTTTATTTGGGAGCTCACAGCTTTAGAAGTTTCAGCCCACAGACAGCTGGGGCTCAAGGTGAAGCTGAACATCACGGTAGAAGAGTGTGTCAGAGGAAAGCAACCTACTTGATGATCAGGAAGCAGACTCCACTCACCAGATACAAAACATGAACTCTAAAAGCATACCTTCAGGGACCCACCTCCTCCAGCCACACTGTGTCCAACTTTACTTACCACTTAGTTAATCCCATAAGGAAATTAATTCACGGATGGAGTGAAGACTCTCATACCCCAATCACTTCTCCTCTCCTTCTTGCATTGTCTCACACTTGAGCTTTTGGGGAACATCTCAGATCCAAACCATAACAAATACAGTTCTTGAAACTCTAGCCATAGCAATCAAGCAGGAGAAGGAAATCAAAGTGATACAAGTGGGAAAAGAAGAAGTCAAATTGTCTGTTTGCTGATGACATGATTCTATATCTAGAAGACCCCAAAAAACTCCACCAGAAAACTTCTGGAGCTGACAAATTTGGCAAAGTAGCAAGATACAAGATCAATATTCATAAATCTCTAGTCTATCTTCTGCCACTTTTAGCAGGTTGGTTTTCAAAGTTATCCTTGAAGAACAATTTGAGAAATAATAAATAATGATATTAGTGAATTATTATCCAGAGAGTAATATAATAAATAATGAGTCCAGATTGATTCAATAATTGAAAAAAATGAATAAATGATACGAAGAGATGATTCTTCATTAAAATTCCAACTGATAAATTTAGAAGGCATGAAAGAAATATTACAATTGTTTTATCTAAAAAAATCATAGTTTTAAAGTACTTTTCTATATATTACTTTTTAATCTTGAAGAGAAAAATAGTAAGTGGGAAAAGTAAGGTGGGAAAACTCCAGCAGATATCACCTTAGCTTCACCAGCACAATAGGACATAGGGACTGGGAAGGTGCAGAGTCACTGCTGTGATAGCCTTAGAAAAATGCAAAATAATGAGAAAGCATCAGCTAAATCACAAGAGATGTTCTACAAATTAACTCTCCAGTATCCTTTAAGCATACGAAGATCAGGAAAGAAAAATATCAGTGGAGCCACCTTCTGAAAGTTTAAGGGAAAGTAACAAACCATGATAACAAGATGCATCCTCTGATCTTGTGTTGGATCCTGCATCACTATGAAGATGTTTGTTGTTCTATTGAGGAAAATGATCTGTAAGTTTACTAATATTATATTGATGTTTATTTCCTGATTCTGATCATTGAATTATAAACACATCAGATGTTAGAATTTGGAGCATTTGGGTGAATGATATAAGGAATTATTTATACTATTTTAAAAATTCTTTTGAAGTCTAGAATTATTATCAGAACTATATTTTCAAAATAAATTCATTAGAAATAATTCAACTTTGATTCTCAATAGGGACAAAAATTTAGATATTGCACCATGTTTAACACAAACTGTTTCATTAAAATGTAGTCATGCTACCATTGACTTTTTCAAAAAATAAATAAATAAATAATAGGTTTAAATCATTTTAAGGAAATAATTATTGATAAGGGCTCACAAAACTGGTCTTGCTCTTTACCTCTTCCACTTGGGTATATAGCATCAAAATCTCTGCATTTTCAAATCCACTTCTGAAAAGTATTCAAAGAACAATCATCTTCACCCTGAGATCTTCTAAGTTATACAGAACAGAAACAATCAAAACACTATAAAATCCTCTAAAGGAGTCCTTGCTGTATCCTGGTTACTTAGGTTCAATAGTCTATTCTAAATGTACAAAAAAGTCTAGTATTTTTCTTTACAGGTAAATCATTTTGAAATATGATTACACTTTTCAACATGTTTCTTGTTATTGAAACTTTTTTTTTAAATTCTAAAATTCCCTCCATCCTCAAGAGGCTGCCTTTTAATTATGTCCTTCCTTGATCCTAAGGTCTTTCTTATTATTTGTTCAAATGTTATTGTTTGGACTTGAATTGATTGCTCCTGTTCAATTTCAGGGTTAGCATTTACTGAGACCTAGAGTGAATTTTTTCTCCTATTGCCTTGAGGATATTCATCAGAAACATCATGTTGCACTTGATGGAGATTCTCTTGATGAAAAGTTTCCCAACAAAGAACAAATTAATTTTTGGTAACAATCAATGGCACCGTCCAATGCATTTTCTTACTGCCTTTACTTTTCTATTCTTCTTCTTTTTTATCCCCCTCGATTCCTGATTGTCTTCATGTAGAAAACGGACTGTAATTTATTTGTAAAGAAATGCTCTTATTTTCTTCTGGTCTTAATTAAAACAGGGACCATGGTTCATCTAAAAGCCTCATCTGTCTATGAATTCTGAATGAAGAGCCTCAGAATCACAGTTCAAACAGAAAATAGGGAGGGAGATTCAAAGGATCCAACCTTTCCTAGCTAAAGACAAGGGGGCTCGCCTGCCTCTGAGAATCTTATCTCAATCAATTCCTTTTATTTTCTCCTCTTTCATATATTTTTACATAGATACATACTTACATATATACATATTTATATATTTTATTATATGTATGTTTATATCTCATATGTTTATTTGAGATTTGTTTTATTATCATGTTATTTCCACAATCAAGTGTATATTGTGAATCTATATAGAATGACTAAATTATTTGTAGATTTATGGTACATTAATTTTTTCATTGCTATTAATCCTAGAATTATTCTTTCATAGGTACATAGGGGGTAGAAAAAAAATGCAGCATTATTATGGCATTGCTCTTCATTCAGTACAATATCAAAGGCAGCCAAACTGGCCCAAAATGGCCAATTTACCCAGCTTAGTTTGTCAGAGTGATTTTGCATGTTGAAAATTATCTATTCAACTCAGAAAGAGTATTTTCCTTACAAATACATATTTAAAATCTCTATACATTATTAATTATGTACCCAGTGATAGTCTCCCTCAATTATTACAAGACAATCAAATGATTCAACCTTTGAAGAGTTTTGTATTAAAGGAACCAACTATGAATTCAGAACAAAAAGTCTCTTCACAAACGGAATGAGGCTCCATCTGTGCCCAGTTCTCTCTCTAGAAGTTCTTATAATTGCAATACTCAAAAGGACATGTCAGTATTCTATACACATTTGTTAATGCCCACAGAACATTGGAATATATTACATTTTATATTGGTATGTATCAGGACAACAGTAGGTAGCACTTGTTGTCTATAAATGCAGTTAATGTTTCCTATTTTTCCCCAAAAGCTAATATCATCCTCAAAAAACAATAAAGACCTTTTCCACACACATATTTCTAATCTCATCTTTCTTCCTGTCATATAATGGCTTTAGATGAGGTATTGGGTGGGGGTGAAGATTACAAGAAAAGGAACATGACAGACATGGAGTTTCCAGAAATATGTTCATTTGAGCCCTAAGCAAATTCCTAAGTTCACCTTGAGCCAAGGTTTTCTTACTTTGTTTCATTTCTTAAGTGGGGAAATAAAAAATTTCTCCCTTTTTAAAAAGTATTTTGAGAGTATAGGTCATTTGTGTAATTGTTTCCATTAAGTTCCTTTCAGTATTTTTTTGTTTGTTTGCTTGATTTTCACATAAGTATGCTACCATTATCATACAAAGTGTCGCTGAATTAAAGCATGGTAAGAGCTGAGTGTTACAGGTGTTACACTACAATTCATGACAAAAGGTCAGTCCTTAATTTAAGGGTCAGTTAGCAGGATATTTTAGCCTTCAGGACTAAGAAGCAACAATGCTTTTTTGTCAAAGTGTTCATTTTTTTTAATGTTAGCTCTGAAAAAAAAAATGTAAAGAATGTGGTGACAATATTGCTCATTTCCTAGCCAAAGAGAAAAGGAAAGACATAATAGTGTCCCCAGTTAGAAAAACTGGGTTTGAGATCTGTTTTCTGTGCTGTATATGCCAATTAGAAAAGTGATTTCTTATTTCTGAACTTACTTATTAGCTGTAAGATGGGGATGATAGCAATTGAAACCATTCTTTAAGGATGTTGATGTTACAAGACTCAAATGTGGTAGTAATGTGAACATATGCATGTACGTTTTGAAGTATAAGGTATTATTTCCATTATCTCCTGCAATTATTCAAACTTTTATGACATTTTCTCTCATTCCTCCAAAAACAAAAAAGCACCAAAGACATGGTTTTATTTGGTTCTTTATTTTTATTATTTGTTATTTTTGATATACGATGTTAGAATGTATTTGGCTATATTATATATGTGGAGTATAATTTATTCTAATTAGGATCCCATTTTGTGGTTGTACATGCTGTCGAGTTTTCCTGGTGGTACATTCATATATGAACAAAGTAAAGTTATGTCTGATTTATTCTACTGTCTTCTTTCCTATTCCCAACCACCCTCCCTTCCTGTCATTCCCCTTTGTCTAATCCACTATTCCACTGACCTTCTATTCTTCCTTATATTTTTTAATTCACATGGAATTCATGATTCAACATTAATATTTAAATAATCACAAATTATATTGATATTGAAAATCATTCCAAAGAAGGAAAACACTACAACATGGACATTTAATAGCGAGGGATATTGAAACTTAGGTAAACACCTATAGCACGCTGATGGATGCTGATGTGTTGCTGAGATCATCTGGCCTCTAATGCTCATGATGACAGTTTTGTAAAAGGTTCTGAAGATGATAAACCTCCTTTTCTCCTAAGTCAGAAGTATTTTTTTAGGGTAACATCTAACTGTTAGGGACCCAGGAATTTAAAAGAGGGGATTGCAGGGTGGAAATGGGAGCCAAGACAATAGTGAAATTTGGAGAGAGGACCAGTTCCAGAGCACTCTTATTTTGACAGTCAAAACACCCAAGAGAGGTTCTTCTATGCCCACCACAAACCTGTTTCATGAAAGGTGGTAAGAGGTGAAAGGTGGCCTGGAGAAAGTATGGCCCTTTTCTCTCTCCAATCTTCTCCAGAGGAGCAGTGACCAGACGTTTGTCCATCCCATGATCCTTGTAAGCTTCACCAGGCAGAGTCACCACCATCAGGCAGTGACTACTGTGTCCTGGAAGATGTGACCCCATCCATCTTCTTGATTTCATTTTGAACCATGCTCTTCTCCATCTTACTATAATCCAGCCATATTGACCTCCTGTTAGTTCTGGAAAGATATGGTCTTCCCCAACTCAGGACTATCATATTTTCTGTTTTCTCAGCCAGGAACACTCTTCTCTTTGTTCTTACTAGAATAAAATGAGATCAACAGTAGACCCACCAATATATAAATATAACATGGTATAAAATAAATCTTATAACAAAACTGTGAGAAAAAAAAGTACTAGGTACTAGGTACTATGGTACTAGGATATTAGCTAAAAATGTGAAGAAAATATTTTTAAAGCATTAGAAAATAGATGAATGTCTATTTGAAAATTTATACAGTAAAATTTCTCATATCAATTGCAAATCACAAGAATAATTCTATCAAAATCAAAATTATAAGTATCTAAAAATTATTTTAAAGAACATAAAATTTAAATGTAAGTAGCAAACTTGGAAAAAAATATGTTGGCTACATAAACATAGAATATTATGTCCTTCAAGGGAATGATATCCTTCGAGCAATATGACCTTAATATTCCTCACAATTAAAACTTTAGATAATTATTTTTCTGAATCTAGACTCTGACCCTTTATTTATTTATTTTATTCTTTTAGAGTATTTTCTTTAGAAAATTAGTAAATTTTAAATTCTTTCTCTGCCCTTTTGAGATATCTGTAAATCTTTTAAAAATTTCTTTGCCAGTTTTATAATCCACAAATGTCTTTCTTAAGGACCTGGGAATCTTTTAGAAATACAATTCTCAAATGAAGTAGAGCTGCTTTCTCCCAGTTTCTATAAGTGGGTGGATGACTTCAGAGAGGGAAGGGTGCCTGGATCCAAGAAGTGAAGTTACCTGCCACCATTAAATTGTGAGAAAATTTCTTCCTGGGTAAAGTTAATTAGAAAACACAGATGTCCTGTCCTTTTCACTACCCACAGTGGTTAGAAGTCCCCAGCCCTTTGTTGTAGCAGAGTTAGAACTGAGCTCCAATCTCACTCCTTCCTATTGCAATAGCCTTGAATAAGATCTTTCTGAGTCTTTTAACCGTGCTGCAATTTTTGCTATCATATCAGAAAATATATAGAGGAGGGAGGAAAAGAGCCAAATTTTACGGGGAAAGTATTAAATTCACAAAATGAGAATCTAAAGTATTGAAATACCTATGAAGGAATTTCTAAACTAAACATTTTTACCAGGGAATTGCAAATCACAACAAAACCAAAATGTCAAACTTTAGCCATAAAACTAATTAAAATGTTGTTATCCAGATTTGGCAAGGACACAAATATATAAAAGTTGTGTATACTGTTTTGGGGAGTACATTGTGTGTGTGTTTGTATGTGTGTGTGTGTAATTTAAGAATTGAGTAATAACCATAAAAATTTCAAATAAGCATGACTTATTGTTCAATACAATTCTGGTTATCTATCATAAAGAATTTTTTATTAATTAACTATGAAGAATAAAGTTAAAGATCACTTGCATTTTATTGATGAAAAAATTAAAATTTTCGGAAGAAAGACTTCTAAATGGGGAAAAACTGGGAAAAAATAGAATACACAAAATGTTAAACATGGAGGATTTAAAGAAGTTAACTTTAATTATATTTTTTGCATAATGTTATACTTTTTGCTAATTTC
The DNA here is from genome assembly GCF_001458135.2 of Marmota marmota marmota. NCBI lineage: Eukaryota > Metazoa > Chordata > Mammalia > Rodentia > Sciuridae > Marmota > Marmota marmota. Next base: position 956,671 of record NW_025999941.1, on the reverse strand, counting down.
TCCAAAGGATGCTTATTAGTTTGCAATCAAAAACATTAATGAATTGTTACATTTAAAATAGCTGATAGTGGCTCAGATCAAAATATATATCTTTTCTTCAAGAAAGACTGTTTGCATTACTGCACCATGACCTCTCAGAAATGAATGAGCTCTTAGAGAGGTTTACATCTTTAATATAGTCCTTGAAAAATAAGATATCCCATCTACTTTCTCCACACTACCCACCTCTAGCAGGAAAAATGAGAGAAAGAGATGCATGCCCTCAAAATAGTTATCAACGCTATTTTGGTATCTGGGTCATTGCTTCAAAAGAATCTTAAACTTCATCTTTACGTTTCCTTCTGAAGGCCTGTAATTTTAGGTGTGGGAATTTCCCACCAGCATGCGCAATCTCAAATCTAAGGAGTAAGCAGCATCTTCCTAAATATTACATGTCCATTTGATTGAGCCCAGGTGTGTGTTTCATCTTTGGCATGTGCTGACTTTCATCTGCTTCTCTCTTCATAGGCTGTAAACCACCCAGTGCAATGTGGAAACCCTGGTAAATATTAAATCATGATGGCGGCATTGACAGAGCAGAGCCCTGTCTTTGCAACTGTATAATTCCTCCCTTATATTGTGTGCCTCCTCAGACAGCTGTCATATCCTTGCTTTAAGAGGCAGAGATTCCTTGCCAAATTAAAGCTTGAGAGGAACATATTACATCCTCATGTCAATGTGGGTGTGTGAGATGTGAATGCCTACAGCCATAGACGTCACTCAGAGACACATCTATTTGATAAATACTGTCTCAAGAGCCAATTCAGATTGACTACCTGGCCAATTCAATCAACAACCATACAGTGATCTGTCTCAGAGAGTTTATAGGCTGATCAAGCTATTGGTCAGTTCCAGAGGGAAAAGCCCAGTCCATTTGAAATCCTTTAGTCAGCACATTTATAGTCATATTTTTAAGCATGCATTTTAATGGATTCACTTGTTGAGGGACTGGGTAGATAATATCAATAACAACATCAGTTTTTAAGGAACTGGTAACGCTACAAGACTTAAATGGGCTAGGCACTGTATGAAGTCCTTTTCCTACATTTTCTTGTTTAGTGTTTAAAAAAACACCTCAAAAGTTAAATGCTAATGCTTTAGTATGTTTAGAAAAATCGAGGGCAAGAGAAAGTAAGCAGTTTGTCACTGGCTCCAAAGGAAAGAGGAGGAAGTCCATGTAACCAATTTGGTTCCATTTGACTGCACAGCTTTCACAAGCTTTTTCGAAACAGTCCTGTCATGGATGGAAAGACCACCTTAACAATGGTGTCTTCAATCCAGCTGTTTTACTAATACTCTTTTGTTCAAGGTCAAATGAGAAAGAAAGCCTAACAGAAAAGTAAAAAACAAACAAACAAAAAAATTCAAGTGCATGTGCTCTGAGCTAGTCATTACACTTCTTTTAATTATTTCCCAAATGGTAACTACCAGAAGTTCAACCAAACAAAAACATCTGTGTATAAACTGGATGCATGGGTTCTTTGTTTTTAAAAGCATAAAAAAAAGAAAGAAAGAAAAAAATTTTAGGAACAAAATGGCATGAACGGCTGGGTGTGGTGGTGCTCACCTGTATGCCTATAATGGCTCAGGAGACTGAGATGTGAGGACTCTGAGTTCAAAGCCAGGCTCAGCAACAGTGAGGTACTAAGCAACTCCGTGAGAACCTATCTCTAAATCAATACAATAATAGGGCTAGGGATGTGGCTCAGTGGATGAGTACCTCTGAGTTCAATCCCCAGTACCCCCCACAAAAAAATGCTATGGAGAGCTATGGACAACTATGTTAGTATCTTGAGATTATGGGTATTTTTATTTTGAGTTTACATAATTTTTAAACTATTTATATTAACTTATAATAACAAAAACATTACAGTATATTAGTTAAAAATATAACAACTAAAAATCCATGAGAATAAGAATCAAAATAAGTAAATAAATAATAAGATTTATTATCAATCAAATCAGATCAGTTCTTTCCTTATAGTAATTGGTGGTCATATTAAACTAGGATAACTGAAGTTAAAAATTAACCATGTTTTTTCTTTCTCAAATAGCTAACAGAGGATTTATGATTTACCAAAAGTTTTTTTTAAATATTTTGCTATATTGTTGATTCTTTTGTGCCATACACCTTCTTTCATCATTTATTTCCAAATGTATGTTTGGTGAAAAAATCATTTTCCAAAAAGGAAAAGAATTTGGAGAATGTGATTATGATTTATGCAAGTTTTTATTTATATAGTTTAACAGTGCTTTATATTTTAATTAACTATCACCAGGACATTGAAATCATATTTTAGTGCACTAACTGAAAAAAAAGTCGTCAATTTCTGCACTTAGTCACACAGCTATAAATTTCATTGCCTCCTTCATGAGACTAAGGGATGTACAATAAAGACAATGATTTTAATCCATGAATTCACGAGGCATTTCCCAAGCTCTCCTTGGTTTCTATTAATTTGCATAGTAAACTAGATTGTATAGACAAGCTACATCATGAAGAAAACTAATTATCACCTTGTCTTGGGAGAGGAAACAAATTCATAAGGAGGCTCCTCATTGAGGAAGGGAGGAGGGACTCCTGTGAGTCCTTGGTCTCAGACTCAGGTCTCCAGATACCCTGGAAGTTCCTGGTGTGAGAAATAGCAGGTATGATGCCCTTTGTGATGCCTCGGGTCAGACAAAGCTCTATCTCTGTAATAAATTATTATTAAGTATTTTATTCTATCTTTACACATTGTCAATTTCTGACACCTCTCTGATATCCAAAGTGAAGCTTTCAACTGGAGATCCTTGTTTGAATAAAGCATTTAGACTGTGCAAGAATGTGTTTTATTTTTTAAACTGAAAGAATCAATACCATTCCTGACTTCTCAGGTTTAGGTGAGCTTTATCTGTTGATTCACTCCTCCATCCATTTACCAATCAATTTATCATCTATCACCTATCCATTCACCCACCCATCCATCAATCTACATACTTACTGTTTTCTCCTAAGTGCTCTGATATTTTTTCCATGTACATATTCAAAATATACATATTCCTCCTTTAAATACCAAAGAGTGTAACAGTTTTTGACAGGATTTTTAAAAATTTTTTCTTCTATCTTCAAGCTACTAATTTGCTAAACATTTCTTTAAAAATATTTATACTGACTCATTTGCTCAACTGCGAATATCAACAGTGATTCCAATTTATTTCAATGATTTCTTCAAATAATCCTTAGAATATCCTTCAAAAGGGATGTTGCCTTTTAAGAATGGTTTTCTGGGTTAAAAAAAGCTTGCTTTGACATTCTTGGGTTTGACTATTAGCATACTACTCTGAAGATAATTAATGGAGCGTGAACGGTCTACAAACATAGTAGACAGATTTTTCATTCTATTCAGACATGATAATTTATACTATCCCATTGCTGATTTAAAATGCAATGGTTGAGATGTAGGCAAAGACAAAATTGAGTTATATCAAGGTGTTGGGTGTCACTGTGCTAGCCAGGGTACCTAATGTAATTTGTCTGTTAGTGTTTATGAAATGTTCCATCTGGCACAATATGCCTCTAAGACAGAAGGTACTGGCATATTAAAGATGCAAGCATCTCACATATGACTATTTACCCATTTATTATTTCAGCAGAAGAGAAGATGTTCCTTAGAAAACAGTGAAGAGATTAGCAAACTCAGACATTTGATTCAAATATAAATTTGAGGACCCTGATGTTCTTAACCTGGGATATTTTAATCAGAAGTCAGATTTTTGTTTTGAAGCTAAAAACAAATTGATCCCAGAGATGTTTCTCTTTTCTGTTCATGGAAATTGTACCTTTTACTTCACTTGGCTGATTTTCATTTTAGAGAAAATGATTTATAAAACAAGAATTGCAGTGTCTCAATAAGATACGTTAACTGAACAAATTTTCATCCAGAGTCCAAGAAAGAAAAACACTCTATTATAAACCCAGCTCTCTCATTAAAAAAAAAAAAAAAAGAATCATTAGATGTTTGCTGATTTCATTTCATGGACCTTTTAACAAAGTGCAATGTCTGCTACCTTATCATGTACTCCCACTCCTGTTAAACTTTTTTTTTTTTTTGGCAACAATCCTCAACATGATGAGATGAGAAATAAAACTGAAAGAAGAAAATGACATCGTTTCACTGAAGAAAAGAACAGTTCAATATTCTAATCTACATACTGGAAGTAATGGAGATATTGAAACCAAAAGGGTAATTTATATTCTCAATGATAATAATTATGTAATTATCATTATTTGAGAAGATACTATATGCAGCATGGCAGACCTAGCCTGGTACCTATATAATTTCATTTAATCCTAAAAACAAACAAACAAACAACCTTATGTAGATGTTGTTATTACCTTATTTTATCTACAAGGAAATTGAGACCAAGAAAGGTTACATACTCCATTACTCAAGCTTGGCTTTATCCCCAGCAAAGTCTGACTCCAAGTCCTGGGTTCTTTTCATTGAGATTCCCTCAAGATGACATCACAGGGCAGAAGGTACACTATAGGGTTATTCTAATAATATATGATTTAAAATATCCTAAACCCATTAGAAGCTCATGCATTTCCATGATAGTTTATTCAATCTTACTTGCCTGGGTTGAACTCTAAAGAATTCATCTGATTCATCTAATCTCATGGCCTTGCCTCTGAAACACATTCCTATAGATCTGCACTTGCAATGGTCTCCAGCTGAACTTCAGTTCCTTCAGAACACTGTGCTATCATGTCTTTTTAACATCCTAAACAAAATACATTCCTTCATTTTTCTCTCTGCCAAATCATTCTTCCTTGTAAAAATTTCCATTTTAAAAAAATTAATTTATGTATTTGTTCTAATTTGTTATACATGAAAGCAGAATGCATTTTAATTCATAGTACACACATACAGCATAATTTTTTAATGTCTGTGGTCACACACAAAGTAGAGTCACACAATCTTGTGGCTTTTCAATTTTTCTCCTTATTCTTTAGGCTAGGCATTTTCAATATAATGTGCCTCGGTATAGATCTACTGTGATTTTACACATTTGGTGTCCTGAAAGCCTCTTGTATTTTATTTTCCAATTCATTGTTCATGGTTAGAAATTTTTCTGATATTATTTCATTGAATAGATTGTTCATTTCTTTGGTTTGTAACTCTATGCCTTCTTCTATCCCAATAATTTTTAAATTTGGTCTTTTTGTGTTACCTCATAATTCTTGAATATTCTGCTCATGGTTTCATACCATCTTCACTATGTAGTCAACTTTATTTTTAAGATGATATGTGTTGTCTTCATTGTCTGAGGTTCCGTCTTCCAAGTGATCTAATCTGTTGGTAATGCTTTCTATTGAGTTTTTAATTTGGTTTATTATAAGTTTCTCTCATTTCAAGGATTTCTGTTTATTTGTTTGTTTGTTTGTTTTTTCAAAATCTCTATTTCCTTATTGAATTAATCTTTTGCTTCCTGTATTTGCTTATGTAGCTCTTTATCAAAATGATCTTTTGCTGCCTGTATTTGCTCTTTTACATCATCCTTTAATTTGCAGAACATTTTAATTATGTACATCCTGAACTCCTTCTCTGACAGTTCTTCTGCTGTGCTGGCCATGGCTTCTAATAATTTAGTGTCTTGGTTGGTTGGGGGCACTTTCTTCCCTTGTTTTTTATCTTGTTCATGTGTGTCCCCTTTTACCACTATGGATTTGAGGTGTTACAGTTTTTACCTTATAGGTTTATAGTGTCCCTGCAGATTTCAAATACCTCTCCTTTAAGGGGGATATCAATATTAACAGATCCCAATAGAAACCAAGTAGCCTTAAATCAAGTAGCTCCTATTAAGACGTTTACAGTTTTATCACAATATACAGAAATGGTGGGTTCTCTTATTATCTACAATATCAACAGTAGGTTTGCAAAAGCATCTACAGTTTCTGATTATGGATAAAGAGAGAACTGGAGGTGGGGTGTAGGATGAGATGTTAAGGAAGTAGTAGTTGAGGATATAGAGTTATTAGATCTTAGGAAGTGTGGAAGAGAACTCAAAAGAGGTTGGCTATTGGCAGGAGACAATAGAGAAAGTAATTTTGGGGAGACAAGTAAGTGAGGAGACAATAAAGAGAGTACATACATACATGAAAATTAAGAAAAATAAAAAATGTAAAAATAGGAGATAAAAGAATATACAACACAACTGTAATATACTATACAGACATCCCAGTTCTTTGTAGCCTAATTCATGAAAGTATTTGGTTTCACAAATATTTGGGAAGTGAGGGCAGGAGAAGAGAGAGGGAAAAAAAATCTTGAAGGAAGATACAAGGATTATTTTTGTTGGAGTTCAACATCTCTCCTGCTTCCCTTCTCATCCAATAGGTGGGGTTGTCTGTTGTTTGCTGGTATCCCTACCCTCAGGATGGTGATGGTTATTAAGTAGGAGGGTTGGTCTTGTGGGTGGAGTTCCTGGAAGTGGGTTAGAGCACTTTCCAGTCCTGATGGGAGACTCCACCCACAATGATCTCATTTGGGGCCCTGTGATGTGGGTGCCTGGTCTTAACTCCTTATATCGCCTGTAGACCTCACAATTCCTGGTCTCTACTTTAGCCTCTAAACTGTTATTTCACTCATCATCTCCCTTTCCACTTCCCAGTCAGGAACCCCTCTCTCTGGAGGTCTTGTGGGCTGCACTCCGGAGCCTGCGCACCTGTCACAAAGAGCTATTTTGTGTAGGGCAGGTCAGGACCAGGCTTTGTGAGCTACGGACAGGCTGTAGCCACAAGCACTGTGCTGGGTTAGTGGCTTCAGGGGAGAGGTGGGGAGTTGGGGGACTACAGGTATCTTGATATTGCTTCTATGCCCCGACCGGTGTTCCAAGTTGGGAGTTGCCCCAACTAAAGATGGCGATGGTGTTACTGAGGATAACCCAAGTTGGAAGCAAAGGTTTCCCAAGATGGAGGCAGCTGCTTTCAGAGATGGGGTGTCAGGTTGAGCTGGGAGATGGCATTAGGTGGAGTGTTCAGAGTTGCAGCTCTGTGGCATGCAGTGTTGTGGCTGGAGGCTGTTTCCAGACTCTGTCCAGTGTCCCCAGCTGCAGGCAACTATGGCAATGATTACAGACAGTGTCCCAAGATGGAGGGGACTGGGGGAGCCTCACTCTGGTAGATAGTAGAGCAGCAGCCAGGGGTTTTCTAATAACTCAAAGAGAAACAGTATTCCCACTGCGTGAATCCCAGGACATGGAGCGACAAGAAATGCAGCCTCTCTCCAGCCTGCCTTCTTCACATTTCCACTTTTAATAATTCCTCCTTAGGCTAAAATAAACTTGGTATTCTCCCTCCTTTTCAGTATTCTATCTCCTTTTTATTAACAACTTCTGCCATTTTTCACCACTACATTTTACAAAAAGAAATCTTTAACTCACAAGAAAAAAAAAATCCCAAATTACTCTTAATTTCAAATAGTTTTCCAAATGCCTTTTCCTTAAAGGTATTTCATCACCTTCAATCACCCTGCTACCTGTAACACAAAAGATTTCACCCAGTAAAAACAATAGTAAAAATGTCTTAAACAAAAACACATGTCTTATCTCTGTGGCCTTAATCTATTTCTCTGAAATAAATCTCACCTTACTTTGAACACCATGTTATAGATTTTTCAGTTTCTTCACAAATTAACAAATTACCCCCATACACATCACCACTACTCTTTGGTAGCCTTCATGTCTACATGCACCCGCTGATTGATCTTCTACAAGATAAATTCAACTCGCCTGTTTAAACACTATATACATTACACAACATACACAAACACCATGTATATATACATGTAGACATTAAAATACATATTGAATAAAATATAATATATAATTACATAGAATACATAATAATACATTATATATATATATATATATATATATATATATATATATATATATATATATATA
>NW_025999941.1:934593-948316 GCF_001458135.2 Marmota marmota marmota | reverse complement strand
ATATATATATATATATATATATATATATATATATATATATATATATATATACACATATACACAAACACACACACACACACACATACATACATATACATACAAACATATCAGGTAACTCTGACTTAGGTGTTTAAGATTATGCTGCTCAAAGTGTGTGGTTCCTGGATCAATAGCATCAGCATCATCAAAAGCCTTGTGAGAAATGGAGTATCTGGGACCTCAGAAAAGGAAAGCTGTCAGATTGTAGAAGAAAGCATGCCCTCAGGTAATGAGTAGGTCTCAGATTGAATCCGTTGTATTTTTTTAACCTGTTAAGAACATCACCTTGGGTATGCATCATAATTTCTCTGATATCCACATTGCCCTTTACGAAATCATGCCTCCACTGCAAAATGTGGTTAGAAGTAACAGAAAGAATGCCCATGAAGTGACTCGGCGTATTGTTATCTTAGTCCTCTGTTTTTGTTAGCTTTTTCACCTCTGTAACCATAAAACCTGTCAAGAAAAATTTTAGAAGAGAAAAAGTTTCTTTGGCGCTCTTAATTTCAGAGGTCTCAGTCCATGGATGGCTGCTTCCATTGTTCATGAGGTGAGGCTGGACATGAAAGCACAAGGGTATGATGTAGGAAAACAGCTCAGGACATGGCACCAGGAAGCAGATAGAGAGCATTCCACTCACCAGGGACAAATATGTATACTACAAAGGCACACCCCCAGTGGCCCACCTCATCTAGCCACACAGTTAATCCATATCAGTGTATTAATGCACTGATTAGGCACATGCTCTCATAATTCAATCATTTCACCTCTGAATTTTCTTATATTGTCTCACATGTGAGCGGTGGGGGAGGTACCTCATATCCAAACCATAGCATCCTCCTCCCAATTCTGTATCCAAATGAAACACTCATTGATGATCCAATTACCCTGCCCTCCATGAAATGCTGATTTTCTAGTCATTCTTTTCATTACTTCAATGCTTTACTTTAAATATAAATATATACCTTTTAATTACAGAGCATTTTCCCACATTTTCTCAGTGCTGTATTCTTTTCTTGCACAATTCATCAAACCATATTCTACCCTTCTATCATGAATTGAGTCTTTTCTGTAACATGTGTCTCTTATTTTTTATTATGTGATCCCTCAAAGTGCTTTGAATCTATAATGACAGACAAAAGCTGTGCAAATGGTAATGGATACCTGATCCAAATAAATAAGGGAAGCACCTAATAGCGGATATTAAACTACTAGTTGTATGGTAAAGGGACAGCCTATAAATCAGTTATTAAAGAGACAAACAATAAAGATAAGTCAGCACTTCAGATTATGTGGACATCTTTTGGCATTATGAAGGTATCATGAGCTTTGCTGCATCCAGACAAACTGATCAGCAATTGTATGAACGACTGTATCAAAGTGTGGGAGGCAGGTCATAATTTTAGAGTCTTGAAAAGAACACAAGATAACTTGATGAACTAATTCTGAGAACAGAGCTCCACTGTGGCTGGATTATAATAGTGTTACAAAGAACTAACTCAGTTGTGTTTTCAGAAATGCATCTTTCAAAGCAGAAAGGGCTCGGTACAGATTCGTTTTCCTTGGTCCACTTGCTGCTGCAAATGAATGCTACATAGGAAAGTTAGGAGAAGGATTGCATCGTACCTTCAGGATACAAATGCCCTTAAGAACCTCAGTGTGAATAAGTGTATGCAGAGTTGTGTAAAATAATGAAGTTATTTCCTAGTGTGCCTATAGAGATTGTGCAGCCACCTGCCCTCATAGGAACCTGGTTATCTTTCTTATAATCTGAGGGGTTGTTCATATTCTTATTGTTGAAACTATTTCAATTAAGGCAAGGAATGAAACTCATTTGTATGTTTTTCTGCAGCAAAGTGTCCCCATGCCTGCTAGGGAAAAATTTTCAAGAAGTGTTTGTTGTTAACTTGGACTCAACGTGGAAAGATAGGTTATAGAAACAGCATTTTCTGACCCAGAGAAGAATTTGATGTTGAAATATATAATTCCTTTCTGTCACAATTTTATAGTATATTTAAATATTTGACTATCTAATTAAAGGGTTATTCTTCAATTCTTTTTCTGGAAGTACATTATTTACTATTATACCACAAAAGATTTTCATATACTGTGTAACCATTTCTTGATCAGAACTGGTAAGGCAACAGGTTATATTCATTGAAGGGATGGGAAAACCTTGTTTGTGGTGTTTAAAAAATACACACACACACACACACACACATATATATACACACACACACATATATATGTGCACACTAATGATTTAGGTACAGTGTATTTTATGGAGAAAAATACAGTGACTGAATGATTTATTTTTAAATAAATGTAGCACACTAGTTAAACTATTTGGGAGATAATATAAAATATATAAATATATGTATCACTGACAGTCACACTACTAAAGACAGCCATGTGGCCAAATTCTATCTTTATTTCTCATTTGCACAATGTCAAGTTTCCAACTATTTTAGGCTCAAATTCCTTCTTTTCCTTGTTGCTATTTTGTCTAATTCATAGAATATTATATTGTTTTTTCTTCAATTGGAAAATGAGTGATTCTCCTGTTAGGCTCAGATGATACCTGGATTCTGCTTGGAGTACAAGATATTTTAAACATCAGAGAATTATTAAACGCCTCAGTCAGTTTTTATAAGTCTTACCTGAAAATTATACATAATTTTTTGTCTTTTGTCTTAGCTTCAGTGACAATCTTCAGTAAAGAAATAGTTTAACTTTTTAACTTAGCATTTCCTATACAATAACTTAATTCTTTTACAAATTTAAAAATAGCTATGTACTTCTTACCATCTGTAAAATACTGTGTGAGGTGGTAGACATATAGCGTAAAAAATCATAGACTATATTTTTCTGGAGCTTCTATTCTAAAAGATATAGTCATTAATTCCTGAACTATCCAATTCCCTTTATTACTGGTAATAACTACTCTAAGGGAGAAAGACAGAGAATAATGTAGTCATGTAACAAGGACCTAATATTGATTTTGGTTAGGATTAGGAGAGGAATCCAAGAAGTTCTTTAAAATAATGTTGAATTGAACTCTAAATGTTAAGTAGAAGATATCTAGTTTGTTAAGAGAGAAAAGAATCACGTTGAGGAATATTATGCAAAAGATCTGATGCAGGAAAAAGTCAGTCACAATCAAAGATCCAAGAGAAGACATAGTGGGTAGAAGAAAGAACTCAGGAATTGTGATCTAAGGTAAGTTGGGAAGGAAGTGGGATTACTCAAGAGCTGGAATAGCATGAACAATGTAAAGACATTGAGAGGTCTTGAGCTGAGAACTCACATAGCATATCAGATTCTCAACTTTACTGCTTTGAGGGGGGAATTTAATATCTAGTAATACAGCAAACTAGTTAACCAAAGAAAACCCCTCCTGGTTCAGGAAACAAATTGCTTGATAACACATTTGAAGCTTTTGAAATCATGTTGGAGCTTATGGGAAAGTAAGAGAATTTTTCCAATGCTGTAAATAAGAAATAAAAATTCACAATAGAAAATGAAATCAAGAACTTCATCTGGTCTAAACACATAGGCCAATCCCTAAATGGAGTCATAGATCCACACTACAGGTCAGTTTATCCAAGCGGGATAGGGAGTCACTGGAATCCCCTATGTAAAGCCAGAAACTGTGACAGGTGAACCAAAATAAAAACCTCCTACCTGGGGTTCTATTTGGGTCCACTCATATCTCTTGGCTTTGGATCAGGGAGTACATAAAAAAACACAGTTATCCTTTGAGAATCCATAAGGTGACTCACATCTATGGCTGAAATTCACTCTATCTAAAAACTCAAGTTCAAATTTGGGTTATAATTCTCTCATGACTTAGCAGAAAGATTCGCAACTCCACCCTGGAGAATCACCCTTAAAACTCAAGCTGAAAAATGTAATTATAGGTAACATCCATAGAGCTAGAATTCACAATGAAAGAAAATCACTAAATGCATGGAGAAAAAAGCCACCTGAGAGAGAATCAGCAAAAAACCATAAACTGAAGAATCAGGAAAACAACTGCAGATAATGGAATGATCAGGTGTGGAATAGAAAATATCTATATTTTCACATGTAAAAAAAATTAAAACACAGCCCTAAAAATAATAAAGAATCAAGAAATTCTAGGCAAGCAAATAAATAGAAGGTAATTGAACCTGTGGGAAAAATGTATCTACAGAAAGGGTTAGTAAAACCAATATACGTAATTTTTAAAACTTAGAAAAAATCTTTCTTTAAAAATGAAAGGCATGGTAAAAAGGCCCATGGCTACTAGAATCATTTTTTTTCTGACATTTTACTGGACTCCATAGCCCTAATGATAAAAAATGAAATACACAAAACTTTAATACTTTGCAGAGAATAAGGAAAACTGTCATTTTCAAATGATGGATTTATCAATGTAGAAAACACAAATGCATAAACTTTCAAAGCTGAATCTGAAATAGCAAGAAGATAAGAAAAGCTGAACACTGCTGCAGAAGAATGACCACAAGAAATTGTAAAAGCTAGTAGATCAAAGGGACAGAGAGAGAGCCCAGAAAAAGACCCAAATATGAAAACCTGTTCTACAATGTGGCTGATAATACAGATCAGTAAGATTCAATGAATAAAGTATTCAATAAATAATGTTGGCCAATTTGTCATGTACATGGAAGAAAAAATTGAAATATATTCATAATATCATATACAAAATTCAATTTCAACTTCATCAAGGATTTTAACTTAAAAAGTGACTATTTTATTCTTTTAGAATAAAATGTGAAATAATTTTTGTTAGCTCCAAATATTGTGGGAATTCCTAAATAAGGCATAAAGTGCAAAAGGGGATAAAGAAAAAAATTAAATATCTATGTTAAACTTACAATTTAAAATTATGAATATCTCTTTAGTAAAGTATGGCAATGAGGTAATATAAATAAAAGCCAATTCTGAAAGATATTTCCAACCATTTAAATAAAAAACAATGTTTCCAAATTTAGAAATGATTAGCACAGATCAATAAAAACAAATGGGTGAAAGTCTTTATAAAAGAGGAACTATAAATTGCAATTAATTATAGACAGGTAGGCAACCTCGTCAGTAATCAGAGCAACTGAGAAATATCCACAGTAGGTTACTATATCACAGACACAAGAATAGTGAAAATAAAACGTTCTGAAATTCTTAGCATTGACAGCATATAAGGCAATGAGAATTCTTGTTCCTGTTGACTAAAAAACGTGCTCAATCTGTGATTCCTGATTTTTCAAACAGACGCTGTTACACATGAGCATTATGAGATGAGATAAACCATTATTTGTTGTATCACTTTTTTTAACAAAAGAAAAAAAAACTACAACTAATCCAAATTTCTTCAATAGTTTCAACAGTAAAACGAACATGTATAGCAAGGCAAAGTTGTACAAGTAAAACAGATGGCAATGGAGATGAATTATAACTACTTTACCCACAAAGTTTTAAGTGAATAAGGAAATTTTTAAAGAACACTTCTGGCAGGCTTGTTGGGAAGAGAGAAGTTTGGGAGTGTTAAGCCTTTTGGTGGTGTTGGTAACGGTCTAATAATGTATAGTAGGTACATTGATATTCATTTTATTTTTAATAGTATACACATATTAACTCTTTCATAAAGAAAGCATAGTTCTCAATTTTAAAAATCCTTTTTAAAATAGAGAACGAGATATTTAAATGCAAGAAAACATTACTTTGGAAGTTACTGGAACATTTTAAGGGAAAGATGAAGGTGTTTTCTAGTGGAGACAGAAGAATGAATACAGAGATATGTAGGCTTCCTTACTTGACAATATTTGGTTTTTGTTTAATATTGTGACTGAATGAAACTAGTTTTTAAGAATGATATCCAGTTTATTACTTTGTCTAACTTAGTGAATTTTGGAGACATTTGCAGAAACTGGGAACAATCAAGTTGGTTTAGGGAGAGTATTTTTTTTTACTCATATAACTTCAGATAGCTTGGACTACATAGATAACTAGCTTAATAAATATTAAAGAAATGAGATTAAAGTTTTTCAGCAGGTATGATATTATGCATCTATAGTTAGAATTGACAATTCTATTAATTGTAACAGCTTCAAGTATTTTTGCATGGAGAACACAGCTGGTCTTATTTGCATGGGTGTTCAAGCAACCATATGTAAATGTATTCTCATACTTGAGGTTTGTGCCAATTATTGATTTATTTCCTCTCAACTCCAAATCCACACTTTCTTGCTTTGCTTTAGGATACTGTAGTTGGACCCTGTAAATATTTCTCTTTTTTTTATTTGTTCTTTTTATATATTCATGACAGTCAAGTGTGCTCTGGCATATTATACATACATGGAGTATGACTTGTTCTCATTAGGATACCATTCTTGTGGTTATACATGATAATATTTCTTATTTGTAACTGGAACAATGTTAAGCCTGTTGGTAGACGGCACTGGAGGGACAAGGTAGGAAGAAGTGACTTCTCTTCCTAGTGCTAGCATCCTCTCTTTTACTGCTCCATGCAGTGCTTAGACCTTCAAATGAATTTCCAAGTCTTCAAAGAGTGGGTCTCAATGAAATTAGTGATGCCCCAAAAAGAAATTTTCAGTGACTCTCATCAGCACCTTACCAAGGTGTTTCCTGCCTTCCCACCCTAACCTGCTGCACCCAGCAAATGTCTCCACTCCTCAGTGTGCCTGTTCAACATGGTCTGAATCTGTTTTGGTTCATCATTCAGGGAACATCATTCAGATGTATTTTCTGCTTGGGGGCTCTGAGCCTTAGGGGTCAGGATGATTTCCTAAGTCCCCGGTTCTTGAATTCTTTAGTGTTTTCTCTATTTCCTAGTAATTAATTAATCTCCTCTTGCTATTTAATAATTCTTTGTACTAAACTGTCACCTTTTAAATTACTGCGTGGTTTCTATCTTCTGACTGGTGCCTGACTGATAAAAACAATCATTATTATTATTATTATTATTATTATTATTTTATAATGGGTGCTCTATAATTTTTCAAAAGCTACCTGACATCCTCTTCTATATTCACTTGAATTATAATATCCTCCAACTAAAGTAAACTTGGAATTTTGAGAAAGAAGAATTTGTTATCCCTTGGTCTCAGGTAAACAAGTTTGAGTCTTTCACACATTACCATAAAGCTTTTCTCTGATCTCTGGTGGTGAGCAAATTACTTCTGAGGGGCAGATATTTACAATTTTTATTGGATATATTTTAAGTCAGAAGGCATCATTTAATTGAATAATTAGAGTAAATAAATATAAAAGATAAATTTTAAAAAGTATACTTCAATCAATGATATATTTGTGTGTCATGGAGAATAAATGACTTTAATCATAAATGAATTATGAAGCACAATAATTTTTCCCTCCTTTCCTTGAATCAGACTTTATTCTAGAAGATAAGAAAACTACTGAGCATCCAATCAGATGGATGAGATAGCCTTCATTTTTCCACTGTGTTTCTTCTCATTGAAAATAAAAGTTCCTTTTTCTTTTACCTCTATGAGTAATGATGCATGCTAATCAAGTCTCAATTTGGCATAGTTCACTGCTGGTATAAGAAATATCGTCAGAAACTAAATGAAACTCTTAGAGTTAACTGATTTCTCCCAATTTTTGTGATATTACCTAGCATCTAATGCATATAGATTTTTTTTAATAAGAAAAGGGAGAGAGAGAGAGAGAGAGAGAGAGAGAGAGAGAGAGAGAGGGAGAGAGAGAGAGACCTAGGCTCAGTGGTACAGGCTTGTAATCCCAGTGGCTCAGGAGGCTGAGGCAGAAGGATTGCGAGTTCAAAGCCAGCCTCAGCAAAACCGAGGTGCTAAGCAATTCAGTGAGAGACCCTGTCTCTAAATAAAATACAAAATAGGGCTGGGAATGTGGCTCAGTAGTCAAGTGCCCCCAAGATCAATCCCTGGTACCCTCCAAAAAGGAAGAAATTTTGTACCAAATAATTTTGGATTTCTAATTTGTATTCTCAAGGCAGCTGAAACACAAACTAAATAACTGCTTCCAGAATTTTCCTGATAAAATCTTTTGCTTCCATACGGCCTCAACAAAATACATTAGAAAGCAAATTAAAACTTTCTAAACTAGAGGAAAATTAGTTCCACGTAGGCACATGATTTAGAAAAAGTTAGTTCTTTGGGACTGGAAAGTCTTGAGTTTAAATGTTATGCTTGCATTAAGACTTTGGAACAATCTGATTAGTCCCTTAGGCCTTAGTATCTCAATATATGAAACGGAAGCATTAATACCCAACTCAAGTGTTTGGTAGACTAAATTAGGTGTCACAAATAAATCACAGAATTCAGTGCTAATTACCCTATGGTTTATTTCCCTTTTCTATTGTAGCCTCTTAACTCTCACCTTGTAGCACACAGAGAACCCTAGTCAGAAAACTTTTCTAAAATGCGATAGAAAGGCCCAGAGTTAGGCAATTAGGATAACTTTTGCATTTCAATATCTGTCCACAGATAGCTCACCCAAGGAAATTTTAAACCTCAGTAGCTCTGGTAAATTACTGATCCCCATGTAGCCATTAGCCCTGATGTATCCAGAATGAACTGGTGACATGGATGAAAACATAGATCCTTGGGGGATCCAATACATTCCCTGGAATATATAATAAACATCAAGAATAAATGAAGGGACTGATGAATTTTCACACATTAAGCACACTCATATAAGAAACATAAAGACCAGTGAACATTGTGAGAACCTCAGAAATCCCTACTGGCTCCCTTTCAGTCACTACTCCCCTCCCCCAGTCAACCCCAAGACAATCTTTCTAATTGAAGAGATTATTTTTATATTTTTGGGGAATATGCTTATTTTTAAAATCATTTTTCAGTTGTTTAATCACTTAAGATCTTTCACCAAATAATTATTCAAATGCTTTTAATTGTCCAGGAACAAATTTGGTATACCATAATTAATGAAATAAAATGATCCTTGCCTTCAGAGAAGTTATGGTCTACTAACTTTTCTAAAAGAATACTTTAAAAGAAAAAAAAAATTCTAACCTAATAGTATGTACATGGTGAGTCAAAATCCAAATTTATTTCCTAGGAGAAGTATACCTACAAATTACTAGTGATTTGGAATTCTCTAAACCAACAGTTGATCCAGTTTACCACTTAACGTGAGAGTATCATCTTTGTAAATTCTATTCAGGCTACATAATAAATGTAAAAGTTTTTATGAAAAAAACAGAAGATAATTTAATGAAATAATATGCTTACTAAGATAAAGGATGGAAAAGTAGGACTATGTCATTTTTCTCCAGCTTACAATGTCCAGTTAAGCCTAGCTCCATCACGATTCAATAACAGTCTTCAGTAAATATTTTAGAACCATATAAATCTAGAGAAATGGGTTACACAAAGGTAAACAAGTTTTATTTGTAATAAATGATGGGATTCCTTATAGCTTTTTACATGTTAAAATAATTTCTCATTACATAAGAGTTAAAGGATTAGAAAATGTATAATTTTTCCAAATATATTAAATCACAGAACAAATTTTCTTTATGAAGTATCTTACCGTCTTCTTACCAAACAAGTTGCTAGAAGAAAGATGCTGTAGCATAATGATTGTAGGGTGATACCCTTTCTCACCCCCCACAAGGCTCACAGTCAACAGACTTATAACAAAGGACAGTGAACAGGAGAAAAACATAATGGATCTTCTTAACTTTATTTTTATTGATGCATCATATTTATACATAATAGTGGGATTAACTATGCCATATTTATACATACACATAATATAATTAGCTCATTCTCTGGCCCCAGTATCTTTCCTTTCCCTCCTTCCCTTCTCCCCAACATTTACTTGTTCTACTCTACTGGTCTCCCTTTTAATAGTATTACCATTTTAATTTGTGCATTGTCATTATATATATAATATGTATCATTACATATATACATATGTATGTATGCAGAATTAATTATGGCATTTTTGTAGATGGGCATGCCATAATTTGGAGAGACTTCAGACATGAATACCCTAGGACCCAAGGAAAACTATGCTTTATAACTTGGACTCCATAAAGAACAGGCAGCCATGTAGAAACATGATTATGTGATTGGACATAGTGGGTATGACTTCATGGTAACCCAGTGAGGCCTGTCTGTTCAGATTTTTCTTGCCCTCTATATGTATCATTTCTTTCCTTCAGGTACAATCAGAATACATACCACATGAGTGCCATCAGGGGAGAAAAAGAAGGTCAGAAAGTGGCCTTTTCAGGTTTTATGGCTTATTTTGGGGGAAAGGGCAGCAGGTAATTTGCATGACCCACTTTGGGCGAGAGAAATTCTGGCTTCTATGACTCACTCCAGGTCAGGAAAAAGATGTGAGCGAGAGGACAGGAAAAGTCAGAGAGAATTTGCTTCTGAGGTCCCTTCCAATCCCCTTCAGTTTGTATGCTAATGTGCCATACTTTGAGGTATCTTGTTCTTAGCCTTGATATGGTTAAGAAAGTATTTTAGTTTATAACAGTTCTGTGTTTGAATATCTCACACATAGCAAAGATCTGACCTCTCTGAGTTATTATGATCTCATCTGTAAAATAAAATAATTATATGAACCATTTATAATGGTCATCAAAAGCAGAGACCATAATAACATATTTTCTATATTCCTTGTTGCTGAAAAAACACACTTATGAGTGTGTATAACACTAAATATATATAGATAGCATATATTTAAGATTATAGAATCCACAAATGTACAAAGAAAATTGGATTAGCAAACCAATTTTGGGGTAGCAACAGTTATTAACATATCTATTGGAGGTAGCATGCTATTGAGAAATGCAGAAGCAAATATTTGGTATAGACTATTAGGCTCCCCTCCTCTATTTTCTTCAATCTTCTTTTATACCAAATGACAAAGTATACTGAAATAAATTCAGATTATACTAATCTTGTAGACTCTGTGAATTTTAAATGATATGTGATAGGATAGATATTTCTAAGTGTTTGACTGCCTTTTCATTTTTTCTAGTTTAATATCTCTGTTATGATTAAATAACATCAAATGTTAAAATGTTGCTGAAAAGGGTTAGATAATCACAAGAAAATCTATGGCAAACTTCCTGAATATGAATAATACTGTTTGTTGTTTAGAAGATTCCTTTATTTTCAAAAATTGCTTTAATGGTATTATTCTACAGTGTCTCTTTGTAGTAAATATGGGAAATACCATTCATTTTATGAATTAGATTTCAGAAAAGTGGGATATTTCAGTGCCCTGAAATTCAAGGATGAATAACACAAAATGATATTAGAATACATGTACTTGAACTGACCCTCACTCTTTCACTAGACTTAGTAGGCCTTATTTCATTCACTGGCAGTAAAACATGAACTCTTTATTCTCACATCTACAGAGGGCATAATAGCTGAAACCCTAGAGTATTAATCCAAGGTATTTTTATCGTAATGTTTAGCATAAAATTGTAATAGCAGAACACAATTTTGCTTTCCAATGTAAACTTTTTCTTGAGTTTTTGTTATAAATACAATAAAGCAGTGATTAAAAAACTTATTTTTGAAAGCCAAATGTTATGATTTAGATATGAGGTATTCCCCAAAAACTCATGTTTGAAACCCTGCAAAAATGTCCAGAAGTGAAAAGATTAGATTCTGTGAGCCTACATCTAATTACTGCATAATCTACTGATGTGGATGAACTGTGTGGTAACTGTAGACAGTTGGGGTGTGGCTGGAGAAAGTAGGTCACTGGCAGCATGACTTTCGAGTTGATATTTTGTGCCTGGTAAGCAGAGCTTTCTTTCTGCTTCCTGGTTGCTATGTCCTTAGCTGCTTTCCTCTGCCACACCCTTCTGCCATGATGTTCTGCCTCACCTTGGGCCCAGAGCTATGGAGTTGGACCACCATGGACTGAAACTATAAAACATGAGCCAAAATAAACCCTTCCTCCTTTAAGTTATTCTTCTCAGATCTCTTGGTCAATAAAACATCAAATATGACAAATGAAGGGTAACATGTTTGGATGGTATGAATGAGTGGCAGCCCCTGCTTTAGAAGAAGGCATATGTAATTATTCTGGTGAAGTCGGATATTTAGTAAGTTTGAAAATAGGATATCCAGAATTTTTTGTTTGTTTGTTTCTACACTGACATATTTATTATAGATGTTATTAATGAGGGTGCTGGTACATGTTCAGAAACAGGATCTCAAGGAAACAAGAAGTCATGACTTATAGTTTTAGTCAGTGTGTGTAGCGAATATTCCCACCATGGCCAATTTCAAGTTGCCAAAATGGAGTCACTAAACAGAGATTTGGGAAAGATGTACAAGCCAACATGAACTGATTTCATCCACCATTGGATATTATCTTCTATGTCATATTTTTATTACTAGTTGTGGTGGCCTTGAGGATGTAATTTAAAGACCCTCAACTACAGAGACAGTTGTTAATCAATAGCCCAGCAACATACTCTGGAACTGTCATATTTGTGCAGAGGCCACACCTCCCAGCCACTGCAGGATGGCACGCCCACTCATAGAAGACTTGGACAACAGATTTTGGTTCAAAGACTTCGTAGTAGCTTTTCCAAACCTTTCTTGATTGATTGACAGTCTGGAATACTTCTATGCAATCCCTGTTTCCTCTCTCCCTCACTCAGGATCATATCTGTGTGTAGGTTTCCCAGCCTTTCCCATTTTCTTTGACAATTGTTTCCCATAATAATATCCTTCCATGGTTAACCTATTTCACATTCTCTCTCAGAGGAGTTGAACTAACATTCCATTTACAGAGCATCAATATGTAGTAGAAAATATTGTTACCTTATCCATACACACTGGACCCACCTGAAGGCTGTAGCAACAGTGAAGACTTCTCCAAGGCACCCATGCTTCCAGAGCAGAAGTGCCCCTTCTCTGGTGTTCCAACAATCTAGTGACACATTTAACATGTAGGGAGTAAATTTGAAAGCAAAGGTAACCCTTTATTTTTGCATCCAGATGGGATATGGTACCCAAAACCCCGAGTATTAACACAAACTATTGCTATTGTAATGTTGAGCAGAATACTGTAACAACAGATTACAGCTATGCTTTCTAATGTAAACTTGTTGAAACAGGAATAACTCTCTGTGATATGGGAAAAGTGGTGGAAAAAATGTTTTCATTTTCTTGCTCCACCATGTCACTACTCTATTCTATGTTTTATAAGGTTGTACAGAAGATTCCCAGTGGCTCCGTGCAGTAAGTTGCCAATTAACTTATGTCTCTTTGACAATTTTCTGTACCCTGTCCCAACTCCTATGTGAAGGTTTCCTGGGATCTCTTCCCAAATAAGCTATTTGTACCCAAAACCATGTGTTTGGTTCTACAGTTGGATAAACACATAATAAATTACATCACCCAAATCAAGTGTGTTATATTTGAAATTGTTTTATTTGTATAAGGATTCAGAGATTATAATATATTTGGGTCAATAAGAAGAATAAATGAGGGAATCTGTATTTAAAAAAACGAGGAATGGAAATATGGTAAGCCATAGACTATAGGCTCTATCTGACAGGAATGAAAGCTCTGCAGTCTTTTTTTATTATGTAGAAATGTTGACCTAGAAAACCAGGT
Source organism: Marmota marmota marmota (assembly GCF_001458135.2). Taxonomy (NCBI): domain Eukaryota; kingdom Metazoa; phylum Chordata; class Mammalia; order Rodentia; family Sciuridae; genus Marmota; species Marmota marmota. The sequence goes on along the minus strand of NW_025999941.1, from coordinate 934,631 downwards.
CTGATTTTTACAGACATGGTAAATTCAGATCATATATA
>NW_025999941.1:925529-933841 GCF_001458135.2 Marmota marmota marmota | reverse complement strand
TATATATATATATTTAAAAGCAATAGGGGCAAAATAATACATTTATTTTCTACATATAGAAGTGGAGCTCAGGTTGGTTATCATTGATCTGAGATTCTGGGCAGAGTTCTTGGTGAATTTAACATGTATAAATGCAAGGATAGATGCCACTCCTTTGATGTCAATCTCTTTCAACAATAACTTCTTGATCTTCCCCTGTTCTGTTTTTGTATACTTTTGAGAGAATTCTAGGGCTTATGGCCTATCAAATCCAGTAAGAGAATAGGTGAATCAAAATGGTTTCTAGTGTCTTGCATAGTCTATTTATGGGAAGGAATCAAGAGACAAGATTTTTATTCTCCTCTTAAGCATAAAACTTCTGATGTTTTAGAAAGAAAAGAGGTGAGTGGAGGGAATTCTTGTTCCTAAATAAAATTTCACTAACTTAAAAAGCAACCCTTGAAGACCAGATTTTCTTATAACTTAAAATGTACAAACTTCACTTTGCTTTCAAAATTGTATTTGCAATATATACTTTATCTTTTCCAATAATTTCTTTGCTATTGGTAAATTATAACCTGTTATTTGATGCTACAAATTTTTTCCTTACTTTTCTTGCATTCCTTATTTCTTTATCCTTTTTTTAACTCCTTCTCTTCCTTTACAAGACTTAACTTAAATATTACCATCCCAGTGAAATCTTGCTCTTCTGAGCACATAGGCAGAATTAGGAAGACTACTTGTGCAAAAATTAGGATACATTGCTATATAATACCCTATTTTATAGTTAATGTATATGTTCAATATGTTTCATTGTTTACCCTTCTACACAGGAGTTATGTTGAGCACTGGACCATATACTTTTTAAATTTAATGTCTAGCATTGAGCCTGACATCTAATATATGATTAGAACATTTCATGAATGGATGAAAGACCTTGTCTTAACTTCCATTCCTTTTTCCATTCCCATCTTACCCATCATCTGGTCTCATGCCAGCAGAGTTTATGATGATAGAAGAAAAACTGTCATTGAAAGTCCTGTTCTATTATACCCCATAGATCTTGGTATTTCTTTGTTTCTTCACTTTCCTATAGATGCTTTGAATAGAAGTGTACTGGGAAGGGAGATGAAAAAGAAAAAATAAAGAATGGAGCAATGATAAAGGCAAATTTGACGATAGAGAGGGATTTTTACTCAGTCACTATTGGAGGAGAAGCGATATTCTCAACCATGTAACTTAAGCTTCACAAACACCCTTAGAGATAATGATGGCAAACATTATGGTCTAAGTTTAGAGATGAGGTTGCTGAAGAATGAAAGCCTAATACATTCTGCACATGTATTATATCCTTGTCTTACTCTTATTTATCACTATTGGCAATTCTTCCAGTTTAAAGGCTACAACACCTTTTTACTCCCTTCAGTCCCACTGACAGACTCCATGCCCTCTCCTTATTTTTTTAATCTCTCATTCTTTGCTGCTATCTTTTTTAGCCAGCTGCTCGGAAAATCAAATCCAGTGACAACTTGGCTAGAATAAATGATCAATGTGCTAAGTAGTGCTATGTGACTCCTTTTATAAAGACAATTCAGGCTTTTTTGACATCCATCAATCAAGACTGGTTGGAACTAATAAAATCAGGCCTCTCACAGTACAGGTGGGTGGGCTGGCTGACCCTGTATCTCAAGTGATTCACGGTAATATGTGGTCCCACAGGAGGAACAAGCTAAATAATTCCCTCCAAGTGATGGATGCTGTCAGAAAACATGCCTTATGTACCTTTATTTTTTTATACCTCTCTAATCAAGTTCCTGGAGCAGCTTGTTTTAGAATACAATGCATGATTCTAAAGTGGCTAAGTGGATTAGATAGAGGGATGCTAGCAAGAAACTAGGAATGCCTTGAGTGCCACATGTGCTCTTTTTTGTATTTTTATTAGGTATGTATGACAGCAGAATGCATTTTGATTCATCATACACAGTTACAACACAGCTATACATTTCTATGGTTGTACACAATGTAGCTTCACAGCATTTGCGCAGTCATACATATACTTAGAGTAATGATGTCCATCTTATTCCACTATCTTTCCTATCCCCATAACTCCTCCTCATATGTACTTCCCCTTAGCCCCATCAAAGTTCCTCCATTTTCCCCAAGCCTCCCCTCCTCCATTATGGATCAGCATTCACTTATCAGAGAGAACATTCAGTCTTTGGTTTGGGGTGATTGGCTTACTTCACTTCGCATGATATTCTCTAACTCCATTCATTTACCTGAAAATGCCATGATTTTATTCTCTTTTAATGCTGAGTTCCACTGTGTATATATACCACACTTTCTTTATCCACTCATCTATTGAAAGGCATCTAGATTGGTCCCACAGTTTAGCTATTATGAATTGAGCTTCCATAAACATTGATGTTGCTGTGTTACTATAGTATGTTGATTTTAAGTCCTTTGGGTATAGACCTGAGGAGTGGGTTAGCTGGGTCAAATGGTGGTTCCATTCCAGGTTTTCCAAGGAAAACCAGGTTTTCCATATTGCTTTCCAGATTGGTTGCACCAATTTGCAGTCTCACCAGCAATGAAGGAATATGCCTTTCCCCCCATATCCATACCAACACTTATTGTTGTTGTATTCTTGATAACTGCCATTCTGACTGGCATGAAATAAAATATTAGAGTAGTTTTGATTTGCATTTCTCTAGTTACTAGAGATGTTGAATATTTTTTCATATATTTGTTGATCGAATGTATATCTCCTTAACAAGACTCCTAAAGTGCAAGAAATGAAAACAATAATTAATGAAAGGGATAGACTCAAACTAAAAAGCTTCTTCTGAACAAAAGACAAAAACAATGAGGTGAAGAGAGCGTCTACATTTTGGGAACACATTTTTGCCACACACATATCACATAGAGCACTAATCTCCAGGATAATTAAAGAACTCTAGAAACTTAACACCACATCTGCTCTTGATTTCACATGTGGAAGCATCCATATTTCTCCATAGTCAGATCGTAGGGTATGATATACAATCTTCAAGGTACTGTGTTCTTGTGGATGGACTGGGCTATTAGATGGAGTTAATGTACTTTCCCATATTCTACTTCCTAAGTACAACTATGATGCCTAGAAAGTATATATGACACAAATAGAAGAAGATTCTGAAAGGTGGATAGAAGGCAGATTGGCTAAGGCTTTTGAGACCCTAGAAAAAATACAGTGGTGAGTTCTCTAGATTTTTTTTCCACTAGTATATTCCAAACCTGGAAATGAAGAAGCCATCAAGCCAGAAATGCCAATGCATAAAGATAACCTCACCAAAGATTTCGATCTAAATGATCTGTAAAGGGACAGACAAGCAAAACAGAAATTTTATATTATACCACTATACACAAATCAAACATCACAAAAAATATCTGTGGCCCCATCTTCCATCTAGTAAGGATGGAAGGGAGAGCCTAGATTTCTACTCTTTCCAGGCTGTAATAAGGTGCTTCAGTGCCCTATTTTTATATTTCAGAGAGGTTAAAAAAAAGGGAGCCAGAAATTTCAGTGCCACCAGGTGATAACTGCCCTTTGCAAGGTCAGTGGAGACCAGTGGGGAACCTAAATTTTTACCTACACCTGACAGTGAAAAGGCACCTCTTCTAGTCCTGCCTGAGTTAGTGTCAAGAGGTCAGGTTTCAAAGGTCAGGATACTTATCAGCACACAGTGATAAACAGCTCCCATCTTGGTCAATAGAAGTTCTAAATGAATATAGAAAAAAATATTTATGAAAATTAGAAAGAGGGTGAGTAGAAGGGACATAAAGGAAGGTAATATTTCTATACTTGTTATGAAATAGTAAATGACAATATCTATGGACTATTATAAGTTATGTATATATAATGTGTAGAGTAACCACTAAAAACTCTTAGAAAGCAATAACCTCAGAAACACTGTAGATAACTCAAAATGATATTTAAAAAACTGAGAAAGGTATAGAGATTCTAAATGTGTATATACCATACAATTGTATTACAAAATATGTAAAGCAAAAGCTGATGGAATTGAGAGGAGAAAAAGAAAAATCTGCAATTACAGTTAGAGACAGAAATATCCTCTCTCAACAACTGATAGAAAAACTGGAGAGAAAACCAATAAGTATACAGAAGAATTCAATAGCATTATCAATCAACAGTATTTAATCCACATTTATAGAAAAGTATACCCTAGGACAGAAGAATTTACATGATTTTCAAGTGTCCCTCAAACATGTATATCAGTATAGACCATATCCTTGATTATAAAGCAGTCAATAATTTTAATTGAAACAGTTCAGAGTACAGCATAATATAAGCAAACCAGAAGTAAATTGATAACAAAACAATAACATAAAAATCCCAAAACACTTAGAATCTAAACAACACACTTCTAAATGATACATAGTAAAAGAGTAAGTCTTAAGGGAAATTTTTTAATGTTACATTTTACTGAATGAAAATTTTAAAAAACATTCTATCAAAATTCATAAACTGCTGTAAAAGCAGTGCCAAGAGGAAATTTTTAGTACTAAATAATACACTATGAAAGAAGAAGTGTCAAATAGACACTATCTAAAATTGAAAATTTAAAGAAACTATCTAAAATTGAAAAATAAAGAGTAAAATAAATGCAAAGCAAACAGAAAGAAGGAAATAATGAAGGTAAGGGAAGGAATAAATGAAGTTGAAAACAGCAAAACTATAGAGAAACTCAATGGAGCAAATAGCTATTTCTTTGAAAAGATCAATAAAATTGCAAACTTCTTTGCAAGAATGAAAAAGAAAAAGTAGAAGCAAAAATTTACAATATCAAGAATAAAATGGTTGGTCTAATCCAAGATGGTCTAATAGAGATGCTGTGCATTCATCTCCTTCTCCACAAAGAAAAACTAAAGTAATGGGTGGATAGATGAATTTTGAGGTGAGGGACCATAGGAAAATGCTGGAAATCAGCAAAAAATATAATGTAATCTTGTAAGAATATGAGACCCAGGATGACAACATAGAAAGAAAATCAAATTCCCCCAGCAACTCCAATCCCAAGCTGGAGATGGGCAAAATCAAATTCCCCCAGCAATTGATGCTCCCAAGCTGGAGATGGGAAAAGGTAAGTACCAGCAAACTCTATTAGTGTAGATGTGGGCCATTCCTAGCTACTGGAAAATTTTAGTCATCACAGGCTTGAAGTCCAATTAAGAAAGAAGCCTATAGTCTGCACAATTGCTTTACTTTGGAAAAGGACCATACGTTGTCTCCCCATTAACTCCAGAGCTCAGGATAGAGTAGCTAGTTGTCATCTAAAGAAGTGAGCTATTGTTCCAATTCCTACTTCCCTAGAAGCCAGATAACCCTGCATATTTTTATCTCTAGGACCCCAGTGAAATTCTACTAGACTGGCTTGAAGGGTCACAGCCCAATAAACCCAATTTAACCCAGGAGAGTAACTAGTCCCCATCACCAAAGTCTGCTCAGATTCCTCCAATTCAGGGGATAAGAATTCCAAAACAGATAGGAATGGGGGGTGTTTTCCTCAAATTCCAAGAGACAAAAATCTTTGTCTTCTGAGGTGAAAGGGAGTGCTGAGAGAGAAAGCTGGTACCCACGTTGCTCATGCCATCTCCTTTCCTTTGGCCATGATGCATTATTTGATATTCCTTAATGATGAAATTGGGGTTAACCACTATACTATTTACATGGTCTCCCCTTCTTCTTCTTATCACATTTTGGTGCACTACAGAAGAGGAAGGGAGGAACACCTTGTCTCCAGATACCTTTGTACCCTTTAGAAATGAAAAAATAAATAAATAAAAAATTTCAAGAGAAAAACAAGGAATTCATTATCATCAGACTGGCTTTACAAAAGGTGGTGTGAGAGTCCTATATACAGAAGAATATGAAAGATAACAGCCACCTTCAAAACACATGACAGTGTAAAACCCACTGGTAGGGTATACACATGCACATACACACAGAAGAAATAAAAAAAAAAACAATGATTATCAGTACAATAAACCACCAAAGATGAACAAGAAGATAGGAAGAATAGAACAAACAACAATCAAAACAAATTTTTACAAAAATTTAGATGACTAAGTATATATCTAGAAGAAGCTTGAATGAAAATGGACTAAATTCTCTAAGTAAAAGATGAAGACCCTCTGAAAGTGTATAAAATAAGACATAATGAGATATTGTCCATTAGAATCTCACTTCACCAGTAAACACACACATAGACTAAAAGTAAAAAGATGAAAAAAATGTATACAATGCAAATGGATCCCAAAGTAAACAGGAGTAGCTACTCTTAGATTAGACTTGAACACAGAAACCATAAAAAAAAATGGAATGTCACTATATAACAATCAAGGGAAGGTAAGATTGAATAAGAAGATGTAACAACTCTAAAAGTACAAGCACCCACTTCCATAACATCCAATTGAACAGAGATGAACAGAGATGCAAAAATTACCAAAAAAAATTAGCAAACTGAGTTTAACAGAACACTAAAATATTATTTGTCATGATCAAGTGAAATTTATCCCAGAGATCCAAGTACAGTTTACATCAATGTGATGTGATGATATATACATCAATTAATATAATACATCATATTGACAAAATGGTAAATAAAAATCATGTGATCATGCCAGTTGATGATCCTAGAAGAAAAAGCATCTGATAAAATTCAATATCTATTCATGATGGCAACTTTGAACAAATTGGGTATAGAAGGATCTCAACATAATAAAGTTTTTAAAAATGTTTTTATTAGTGTGTTATATCATACAAAATATTTAGGTTTATTCTGACATAATCATATATGTATGGAATATAATTTGTTCCATTTTGTTCCCAGTACTTCCTCTTTCCTTCCTCTTCTCCCATTCTGTTTTCCTTCCTCTGTTCTACTAGTCTTTCTTCTATTTATTCATAAATTTTTAAAATTGATGCTTTACAGATACACATAAAGGTCAAATTTACCGTGTATTCATATATACATGGCATAATTTGGTCAATTTCATTCTGTAGTTTCTCCCTCTTCTTATCCATCCTCCCTCCCCTTCTTCTCCTCCACTGATCTCCCTTTTATTTTTATAGGATCTCCTCACTTTTCCTCTTATCTTGCTCTAACTTCCACATAGGAAGTTAACATTTGACCCTTATCTCACACATTCATAGCCTTTATCATCCTGAATGGGAGAAATCTGAAAACATTTTCTTTAAGATTTGGAAGAAAACAAGGGTGTCCCCTCTTACCACTCTTATTCAATATCGTATTGGTAATTTTAACCAGCAGAATCAGGCAAGAAAAATAAAACAAAAGGCATACAAATAGTAAGGGATGAAGTCCAACGACCTCTGTTTCAGAAAAACCTAAAGACTATAACCAAAAGACTGTAAGAACTGATAAATTAATTCAGTAAAGTAGCAGGACACAAAGTAAACATACAACAATTAATAGATTTTCTACATACAATAATGAGTTTTCTAAGAAAGAAATATGAAAGCATTCCTGTTTACAATAACTACAAATAAAATAACAAAATTAACCACTTAGGAATAAACTTGACCAAGGAAGTGAAAGACATTTAAAATAGAAATCACAAAATATTAACAAAAGAAATTGAAAAAGACATAAAATGATGGAAAAAGCTCTCAAGTTCAGGGGTTAGAAGAATTGATATCATTAAAATGTCCATATTTCCCAAGAGACCTACAGAATCAATGCAATCTCATCAAAATACCTGTGTCGTTCTTCCCAGAATTAGGGAAAAAATCCTAAACTGCAAATGCAAAGCACAAGAGACCCTGAATAACCAAAGCAATTTTGAATGTGAAACTGGTGGCCCCACAATACCTGATTTCAAGGCATACTGCAGAGTCATAATGAATAAAATAGCATGGTGCTGATATAAAAACAAAGACCAAGGAAACAGTATAGAAATCACAGAAATAAACCCATATATCTACATTCAACTGATTCTTGGACAAAGTTGCCAAATATGCACGTTAGAAAAGAGACAGTCTTTTCAATGAATAGTGCTATAATAACTGGATATCCATCTCTTACCACGTACAAAAATAAACTCAAAATTAATTGAAGATCTTAGTGCTGGAGGTGCAGCTCAGGGGTAGAGCACTTGTCCAACCCATGTGAAGCCCTGGGTTCAATCCTCAGCACCATATAAAAATTTAAAAAAATAAATTTTTTAAAAAATAAATAAGTGTATTATGTCCATTCACAACTAAGTATATATATATATATATATATATATATATATATATATATATATTT
>NW_025999941.1:916510-924208 GCF_001458135.2 Marmota marmota marmota | reverse complement strand
TATATATATATATATATATATATATATATATATATATATATTTAATCAAAGATCTAAATTTAAAACCTTAAACTATAAAATTACTAGAACAAAATATAAGGGAAGCACACCAGTACACTGTTATAGGTAATGATTTTTTGGGGGGTATGACTCCCAAGTCACAAGAAACAAAAACAAAAATAAACAAGTTGAAATACTTCAGACTAAAAAAAATCTGCACAATAAAGCAAATGTCAATGGAGTGAAGAGACAACTCACAGAAAGGAAATACTGGCCTACATTCATCTGCCAAAGAATTTCTATTCAGAACATATAAGTAACTCAAAGAACTTAACAACAAGAATCCAAATAATTGAATCAAGAGGTGGGCAAATTATCTGAATAAACACTTTTCAATAGAAGAAATACTAATGGCCAAGAAATATGTGGAAAAAATCCTTAATAACAGTAGTCACCAGGGAAATGCATATCAAAACAATGAGATATCATATCACCGCAGTTGGAAAATCCATTACCAAAACAACAACAAAAAAAACACAAATGGTGCTGAGGATGTGAAGAAAAAAAGCACTCATAAACTTTTGTTAGAAATGTAAGTTTTGTAGTCATAATGGAAAACAGTATGGAGGTTCTTCAAAAAATTAAAAATATAGGGGCTGGGGCTGAGGCTGGGGCTCAGTGATAGAGCTTTTGCCTGGCATGCATAAGGCACTGGGTTTGATCCTCAGCACCACATAAAAATAAAATAAAGGTATTGTGTCTAGATGCAACTAAAAAAAAATATATATATATATATATATATATATATATATATATATATATATATATATTTCAGTTGTTCCACTTTTGAGTATATATCCATAGAAAATGAAATCAGCATGATCAAGAGGTATTTTGCATGTTCAAGCTGCACTATTCCCAACTGCTAAAATATGGAATCAAAACAGGTGCCTATCAGTGGATGCCTGGCTAAAGAAAATATATAATTTGTATACCCAATAAAATATTATTCAGCCACAAAAAAGAATAAATCTTGTCATTTGCTGAAAGATGAATGTAACTGGAGAAAATTATGTTAAGTGATATAAAACTGACACAGAAGTACAAGTATCACATGTTCTCTCTCATACGTGGAAGCTAAGAATGTCAACTTGAATGCAGAAGAATAATTACTAAAGTTTGAGAAGAGTGGTATGTAGCTAGAGGGAGGCTGGATTTGATTAGTATACACTGCATGCATGTGTTGACATATCAATTGAACCTCATTAACAATTTTAATTAATACATGTCAATCAACAAAATAAAATATTTAAAAAGACTAAAATAATGGATATCACTAAAGATTGTATGAACATCAAAAAATAATGAATGCATACAACAGACATCTCCATAAAGGAAGAATTAACAACTTAGATGAAATGTGCCAATCCCTCCAAAAACAACTAGCAAACAGATCCAATATAAAATAGATAACTTGTATATGCCTATAACTATTAAGGAAATGGATTTCATAATTTAAGAACTCAAAATAGAAATCTCCAGGTCCAGAGGGTTTTACTAGTGAATGTTATCAAATATTTAAATAATCAGGCCCAACTATATGCAAAATGTTTTAGAAAATATATAAGAAAGAACATTTTCCTGTGCATTTATTATGAAAATACAAAACAAAAATAAATGGAAACGAAAATAATACTGAAGGTCAATTGCCCTCATAATAGTTGCAAAAATCTTTTAAAATGTTAACAAATAGAATTTGGCAATATATTAAAAGAAGCATACAGCACAGTTAAGAAGTGTTTGTTGTGGGGATGTAAAACTTGTTCAATACTAAAAAAGCAAACAACTTAATTCTCCATATGAACAAACTAAATCATGAAAATCAAGTGATCATATCAATATGTCCAGCAAAGAATTTGATAAAATTGAATAGTCATTTATGATAAAACTTCCCAGAGATTTTAGGATGAGAGTGGAATATCCTCAACTTAAAAAAAAAAGACATCTACAAAAGCCTATAGCTAACGTTATTTCTAATATTGAAAGACTGAATGCTTTACCCCTAAAATAAAGAGTAAGACAATGTCTATCTCCCCCTTTTAGTGCTGGAAATTCTACAATTAAAACAAAAAGGAAAAAGAAAATAAAAGACAAATAATTAAGAAAGGAGGAAATGAAAGCTGTCCCTATTTGAAGATTATATGATGACCTACATTGAACATAACCAATAATCTAGAGAAAATTCCTAGAACTAAGAAGCTAATTCAGCAAGATCCCAGAATGTAAGATGAACTACTGTACTTTAATGTATGAAAAATGTATTTTGTACTTATTCTATTAACAATGATCTAAACAAATTTTTTTTTAAAAAATAATGTTGATAATCATTTAAAGAAATGAAATAGCTGTAAACTTAACAAAACAAGTCTGCTGAAACTATAAAATGCTGATAAAGGAAATCAGAAAAAACCTCAATAAATGGAGAAGCCTACTGAACTTATGGATGGAAAATTTCACCTAGCAAAGATACAAATTTCTATATACATATTCAAAGAAATTCCTAACAAAATCCCAGAAGTGATTTTTGCATATATGGATAAGCTTATTCTAAATTCTTCTGGAAAGTAAAACAACTAGAATAAAAACAATTTTTGGAAGAATATTAAAATAAGAAATATGCATTTGCCTGATTTTAAGATTTATCATAAAGCTGATTATAAGATTAATTATATAGCAAGACTGGGATAGAATAAAAAATATGAAAACATATTTAAAAATATGATCAACTGATTTTTTAACTAAGTTGGTCATCTATATACATGTTAAAAAATTTAAGATGTGACTTAAGTCTCACATTTTATACATACACAAAAAATAACTCAAAATGAATTAGAGACATAGTATAAAGACAAAAACCAAAGACCAATGGATGGTATAATAAACTTATTTTATTTTTTAACTGACAAATCATATTGTATACATTCTTGGGGTACAATGTATGTTTTGATTAAATATATATACATTATGGAATTTTAAATCAAGCTAGTTAACTTATCAACTCACCTACTTACCCTATTTTGTGGTAAAAACATTTACAATCTACTCTCTTGGCAATTTTGAAATATATAATATTTTAAATTGCACTTTTAGTCTTGGATTATAGGGTTTTGTTACATTTATCCACAAGGAATAAGTCTATAAAATAGTTAATTATGTCAACAAATAATTACATAAGTGGAAACTACACAGGATACCTTAGAAGTTCGATTACACATATACAATGTGTTTTAAGATTTATTTAGAATTTGTGAATTAGTATTTTTACAATGCAGAACTCTCTTTTGGATTCCCCATGACAAACAGCAGTTTTTTGTTTTGTTTTCATTTCCTTACTTTATGACACTGATAGTTGTTATTGCCTTTGTTAATGTACACTGAGCACAAGGCACAAAACTCAGTACCAGACCCAGACTTAGGAAAACAGAGCAACTTACTCACGTACTCATCCTAAATCAAATGAAAACAAACTGTATATCCCCAGCATTACTCTCTGACACCCTCCTTTTTTTTTTTGAATGTAAGAGGATGTAACTTCACAGAAAAGCACATGCCCTAAATAACAGAAAATTCAACAAAATTTATGAAATTAAAGAGTCTGAGCCTGATAATTACATAAATAAATGTTTGGAAGCAAGTTGTTTGGACAACAGATAACCCTCCTGATTGCAATTTTATAAAATCCAGCTAGTGCAAAGTTAGTATCCTAAGACTAGAGTTTCATAACTACACAAACCTCTTTTTGGCCGCCTTCCAACACTCTGGAAATACAGTCTGGAGAATTTGAGCATTATATCCACGTTTTCTACATAAACAAGTTTCCTTTCCTTTCTAGTTTTTAAAAATTCAATTTCAGTTTCTTTCTTTCTCTTTATTCTTTTGGGGGAATGGAATCCAGGTCCTGGTGCATGTTAGGCACCAACTCTACCACTGAGCTATCTCCCCAGCTGTTTGAGTTTCTTAAACTGGTATCTGAGCTATGGATACAAATTTATCAGGAAATCATGAATTTTTTCCAGTAGTTTAACTTCAAAGGTGGTTTCTGTTCAGGTACAGCAAGTAAGTTTAAATAGTATTTTTTTAAGCTCTTTTTCATTTTTTAAATGACAGTGACCTGTGGATTAAAACAGAATTGCATTTTTCTAAGTCTAAGCGCTCATATGAATACATATCTCTGATGTAGAGAAATTTATTTCATTATTATTAGGATTACCTACTTTTTTAATCAAATGAAGAAGATATATCTTTAAAAATACCCTGGGTTGTAGCTCAGTGGTAGAGCTCTTGCCTCACATGTGTGAGGCACTGGGTTCAATTCTCAGCACCACATATAAATAAATAAATAAAATAAGGTCCATCAACAACTAAAAAAAAATATAAAAGAATACACTATGCATTTTCCTATTGCACTGTATTCACTTTCCTCTGCCTTACAGGAATAAGATTTTTTTTTCCAAAATGAGTTGAGAGAGAGAGAGAGAGAGAGAGAGAGAGAGAGAGAGAGAGACACTAATCAAAATCTCATCCTTCCTGTTTACCCCTTTACTCCAGTAGGAATATGGTGGAAGACACACAAATGGTAGCCACAAATATAACTTTAAATTTTCAAGTAGTAATATTAAACAGACAAAAAGAAATTGGTGAATTTTTAAAACACAATTTATTTCAACACATTCAAAATATTATCATTTCAACATGTGAACAACATAAAAATTATTACTGAGATATTTCACATTCTTAGAGTAGGTATTGGTAATATGACCTGCATTTTACACTTGGAATACATTCATTTCAGACCAGCCACATCTCAAGTTCTCAGTAGTCATTCGTTAGTGACCACATTCTGGAAATGCAGCTTACAGAATAAGGGGTAAAGGGTTTTTTATTCAAAGGGTCTTCATGCAGTGACTACTGCTACAGTATTTTTGTGTTGTGCTTGTTGTCTTTACATGCTCATGCTGCTATATTAACCTCATAGACTGAAATAGACTTTTAAAATAGTATTATAGAATTATATATTCAAGCTTGATTTATTTCTTCATCACGTATTTGTTTCTTTTTGTGAACTAAAAACTGACTGTAATCATGTGGAAAATCAAGAACTGCAACATTTTAAGTAGTTGTGTAGTAGGGATAAAATAATCAGTCACATTCATCAAAAAAAAGAAAAAAATATATGTATACATATACTCCAGAATTCCTTTGAATCTTCCTTAAGGACTGAAAGTAGGCAAATTCTGCAACTAAATTTAAAAAATCATAAAATTAGGCATTTTCAGAAATAAACTGTTTAACTGCTTTTTTTTTTAGGAATTCAAGGACAATAGAATCATGTATTGGAGGTTCCCGAAATTCAGTATCCACAAAATTTAATAATTTCCCTATGCACATGACATATGAAACAAATGCCTAAATAGTATGCCATATTAAATTTGCTCTTCTTTGGTCTTTTTTTTCTTTATTTCAGTCATTTCTTGACAAATTTCATCAATAATCACAGAATCTGACCAGTTCCTGTGATTTTCTTACCTTTGACCCTCCACAGTTTAGTCTGAACTCGCACACAAAAATCCAAATAAATTATTCAAAATATGTCAGATGTCAACTTAAACTCTCCAATAGCTTCCATTTTCCCTTAGGGTAAAACCAAAGATGGCACACAAAGCTGCACACACTCTGATGCTCCTTTGTGACATAAGCCCCGGAAGTTCCTCTCATTTCTCACTCCACCCCCTTTTCCTGGGCTTCACTAATATTCTTTGAACAAGCAGGAACTTCATCATTGGGTTCTTCACACTGTCCACTCCTTCTGCATGGAATGCATTTTCCCCAATACATGGATACTCTCCCATCCCCATCAACTCTTTATTTTCACTTTTTCAGCAAATTCTACCCTGACCACAATACTTTACATTGCAACCATTAAAGCTTTAACTTGTAATTCTTAACGACTCTTTCTTCTCCACTTTTCTCTGTCTCTCTCTCTCTCTCTCTTATGACACTTACCATCTTCTAGCCTATTACATACATATTGGTTATGTCAATTTTATTTTCTGATTTCAGACATGAAAATGAAAACTTCAGTAGGGACCTTTATTTTTCTCTTAATTTTGCCTCAAATTTAATAGATAAATTTCAATATCTATCTGCATGGCAGAAATAGGAATAAAAATGTAGCCTTTATCCCTCACATTTTCTTTTCCTTTACCTTGCTTTGTACTATTTATCACTTAAATTTTATTTATCATAGTTGAAGAGGCTAAATATGTTTGATAGACATGTTGTATAACATCCTAGTGGCATAAGTATTCTGACAGCAATGAATATGTTTAATTTCTATTGGATCCCTATATGTAATAGAATGCAGAGGTGCATATTTGTTGAATGTATGTATGAGGTTAGGCCAGCACTTTGCAATTTAGTGAACTACCTGGTACTGAGAGTTAACATCAGAAGAACTTTCCCTTCTGTGTGGAATCCAGATTTACCCTGAATCGTGGTTCATTCTATCTCATTGTATTTTTGCCAATGAGTATTTGATCTTTTATCATGAATTCACAGGCACAAAATTGCTCCTGAATAGAAGGAAAATAACCCAATTTGGCATCTTTGATTAATAAACTAACGATGCTTTTATTCAGGCAACATGGAATCAGAGTTATTTTTACTAAATTAAAATAGTCTATAAAGTAGACAGTGTACAAATAGGACAGGATAAGGATTCAAAATGAGAAAATAACATATACATGAAAAGAATCCTTTTCTTAAAACCTCCTAGAATTGTGGTTCATCAACACTAGCTCTATTATTCAGTTAGGTAATTAACTAGCAGTGATTCATATGTACTTGAAGGCAAAACTTTCCAAGAAGAGAATCAGGATGCTCCAGTGTGTATATACTTCGAGGACATGATGTATTTTTTATGACTCTTTGAGCCATTTTAGAGAAATAGCAGTAGATCTGAATAAGTAAACCTGAAACCAGCATGTAGAGTCTCCTTAGGGACTTCTGCTTCGAGCTAGTTGTTTTGTTTTTTCCTATTTTTATGCATAGATAGAGAGCTCCTTACCACACATTACAAATTGTCTGGGCCATATTACTGTATATGTTTGACTGCCTTGTTTTAGTATCAAAAATCACCCACTGTATGTTGGATAATTAGCCAGATGATGATTAAGAAGACTAAGAGAATATAATTTTTGCTGAATTTTTCAGGGTACTTTCAAAATTAAATATGTACAATGTTTAATTCATTGCCAAAGACCACATTTTTAAGAACTGGGTGCAGTGGTGCATACCCTTAATCCCAGAAGCTGGGGAAGCTGAGGCAGGAGCATCACAAGTTCAAAGCCAGCCTCATAGAGCTTCCAATCACTCCTGCAAGGTAGGCGGGCCTGCGACCCACCAGCAGAAGAGGAGCAGCGGCCTGCTGAGAGGCAGAGCCGCCCCCTCCCCCTGTGCAGCAAGGTAGACAGAACTGTGACCATCCACAGAGCAGGCCCAGTGGCCTGCTGAGGGGCAGAGCCGCCCCCCACCCCCCGCGCCTGCCAGGTAGGCGGAACGGTGACCACCGGCAGAAAAGGCCCAGTGGCCCACGGCTGAACAGAGCTTCCAATCACTCCTGCAAGGTAGGCGGGCCTG
>NW_025999941.1:873254-913394 GCF_001458135.2 Marmota marmota marmota | reverse complement strand
TTCACAATAGCAAGACTGTGGAACCAACCTAGATGCCCTTCAATAGATGAATGGATAAAAAAAATGTGGCATTTATACACAATGGAGTATTACTCTGCATTAAAAAATGACAAAATCATAGAATTTACAGGGAAATGGATGGCATTAGAGCAGATTATGCTAAGTGAAGCTAGCCAATCCCTAAAAAACAAATGCCAAATGTCTTCTTTGATATAAGGAGAGTAACTAAGAACAGAGTAGGGTCGAAGAGCATGAGAAGAAGATCAACATTAAACAGAGATGAGAGGTGAGAGGGAAAGGGAGAGAGAAGGGAAATTGCATGGAAATGGAAGGAGACCCTCAGAGTTATACAAAAGTACATACAAGAGGAAGTGAGGGGAAAGTGAAAAATAATACAAGGGGGACAAATGAATGTCAGTAGAGGGGGCAGAGAGAGAAGAGGGGAGGGGAGGGGAGGGGAGGGGGGATAGTAGAGGATAGGAAAGGCAGCAGAACACAACAGACACTAGTATGGCAATATGTAAATCAATGGATGTGTAACTGATGTGATTCTGCAATCTGTATATGGGGTAAAAATGGGAGCTCATAACCCACTTGAATCAAAGTGTGAAATATGATATATCAAGAACTATGTAATGTTTTGAACAGCCAACAATAAAAAATAAAAAAAAAAAGAAAAAAAAAAGCCAGCCTCATCAATTTAGTGAGGCCTGAAGAAAATTAGTGAGACCCTGTTTCAAAATAAAATATCAAGAAAAGTGGTTGACGATGTGGCACAGTGGTCAAGTGCTCCTGGGTTTCGATGCTGGTACCAAAACCAAAACCAAAACACCCAAAAAAGAAACAAACATGCACGGAAGTATCTTTCAATCAACTGTACACTGCCCTAAAGATCTCCATTTTCTCTATAATGGGATCCTGCATGCAAAAGGAGTAATGTAGAATCAATTATCTGATGAATGTAAATTTTTAAAATCTTAATTTAAAAATTCAAAAATGTATTGGTTGAAAAATAATGAGTGTTTTGGCTTGAATATACCTTTTTGTGTGGTTCACATTTTTTTATGTGGACTCAAAATTAAAGTAAACCAGAGTAATAGAGAAGGAAACTGGTGCTTTACGTTGCAAGGAATTAAGCAAGGTGAATCAAATCACCAGATTCACTTCCTGGAAATGAAGATATTGCAATATCAATGTTTATTGATCTGTGTCTTGACCATCGAATGAAATCATCCTCAACGTGCTGGGAACATGCATATTCTAAATGTAATGAATAAGTTTGGGTATAATACAAACATGAGAAAGAGCACGAGCTGTTGATCTCTCTCATCTGTGGCCTTGAGACCATACAACATACATACAGAATTAAACTCAGTAAAATAGAGATCTAAACAACAACCAAACAAAAAAAATTAGATGCTACAGATGAGAAAAAATGATTTCATATACATGAATTAATAGACCAGATTAACAGAAACTACTTTGGTTGTGGATGGTATCATTTATTTACTTTTTTCTAAATTACTCATTATGTCATTAGAGTGTGTCAGTGAAAGAAAATGTAATCAAACTTTGATTAAATTTAATTTTGATTAAATTTTACACATCTTGAATCTCTCAGGATCCAACACTCAGTACATAAAACCCTAATATTAGAGTCTACATTAACTATTTGTTTAAACTTTTGCACATATTTACCCTTGTTACAGAGTTGTTATAGAGTATTATATGAAGAAAGCTATAAACTAAGGAAGTACCAATGTATATTTTTTCATTTTTAACTTAGCATTATATAAAAAATATACATTGTACTTCCTTAGTTTATAGCTTTCTTAATATTATAGAAAACGAATGAGCACCAAAAACATACATATTTCTCAGTACATTATTTCTCATGTTTAAAAAACAATAGATTAAAATTCAGGTTCTCTGCTTAAATTTACTATCGGTTTTCTCTTTGCTCCCTAGTCTTCTGAGCTATTAAAAAGCTATTTCACAATAAATTTTATCATCAGTATAATGCTCATTACCAGTAGTTGTAGTATTCTATATTCTAAAAATTACACATAAATTGTAACATATCCAGAATGTCTTTCACAAACACTTTCAAGAATTTTTTTTTTTTTTTACCTGAATAGTCAGGGAACTTTCACCTATTTTATTTAGGTTTTCATTTTTTCAAATTTCAACCAGAAGCTAAATACAGTTGGAAACTGATAATCACTAGTTTTACTCCAAAGGAGTAGGATCATTCAGATTTACTCCAATAAAAGTATGCAAGCCTTAAGTGAAGCTTTCCCTCATTTAAAATAATAACAAAACAAAACAGTAGTCTTTCCTCATGTTCATTGTACAAAATGAGTTCTACTTTTAGAACTTGTATACTCTGGTCATTTTTACAATTTAAAATCCCATCTTTAAAAATGTTTTCCTGTTCCAAAATTCCTCATAATTTCTTCTGTAGGATGGTGTAGAAACTAGTATTTCTGAACAATTCATTGGAT
Organism: Marmota marmota marmota; assembly: GCF_001458135.2. Lineage (NCBI taxonomy): Eukaryota > Metazoa > Chordata > Mammalia > Rodentia > Sciuridae > Marmota > Marmota marmota. Next base: position 910,890 of record NW_025999941.1, on the reverse strand, counting down.
TTTTCTTTGCAATTAAAACCTCTTTAACACCAACAAAACAAAACAAAAACCAAAAGTAAGAGAATAATTTTGAAGTGGAGTATATTTCTGTACAGCCTTAAGGATCCTGGAATATACTATTACTTTGCTTTAAATAAGAATCCCTAACCACAGTTAAATAGCAATTAATTATTCAGTGGCTGCTTATCCGTTTTATGGATTACCCAAGTCTTTTGCTTCTCTGGTTATCAATTCAAGTCTCATTAGTTCCTCTTTCATTGAGTAGATGGAGAAAGAATGAGGAGATAAAGCTGTAAGTACCTTCGAGCCATTTTTGGTGCAGGAAGGAGTCAAAACTATTAGCCAAGAGGAAATTTGAAATGATCTAACGACAAGATAGGTCATACATCAGAGACATTTTAGGTGGCTGTTTTACAGCATAAATTAAAGAAAACCTATCCAAATGTCATTCCAGTAACTCAATATTTAGTTTCTATTGCTTCCTTGATAAATTACTACAAACATAGTGACTTAACATAATTTATTATTTTATTATTCTGTAGGTCAGAAGTCTCACACAGATCTCACTGAGCTAAAATCAAAGTTTAGGTAGGTCTATATATATTTTTTTTTCTGGAGCCAGTAGAGGATAATCCATTTTCTTGCTTTTTACCCCCATTTCTTTTATTGTTGCATTGTAGTTGTACATAGTGTTGGGATTCCTTGTAACATGTTTGTACTTGTACACAATGTAACAATATAATTTGGCCAATATCATTCCCCACTATTTACCTTTTCTTTCCCTTCTTATCTCCCCCTGGTCCTTTTCCTCTACGCTACTGGTCCCTTCAGTTTTCATGAGATTCCTTCTCTTCTTTTCCTTTTTCCTCCCTACCCTAGACATATGAGAGAAAACATATGACCCTTGACGTTCTGGGTATGACTTAATTCACTTAACATGATGTTCTCAAGTTCCATTCATCGTCTTCCATATACCATGATTTTATTCTTCCTTATGGCTGAATAAAACTCCATTATGTGTGTGTGTGTGTGTGTGTGTGTGTGTGTGTGTGTGTATCTCAATATCACATTTGTTTTATGCATTCATTTGTTGACAGACACCTTGTCTGGTCCAAGAGTTACACTGTTGTAAATTGTACTACTATAATCATGGGTGTTTTAGTCAGTTTTTTCACTGCTGTGACCAAAAAAACCTAACAAGAACAATTTTAAGGAGGCAAAGTTTATTTGGGGGATCAGAGTTGCAGAGATCTCCATCTAGAGATGGCTGACTCTGTTCCTCCTCTGGTCCTGAGGTGAGGCAGAAGATCATGGCAGTATTATGTGGCAGAGGAAAGCAACTGGTGACATGGCACCAGGAAGCAGAGAGAAGAAGACCCCACTTGCCATGGACAAAATATATATCCCAAAGGCATGTCCCCAATGACCCACCTCCTCCAGCCACACCCTACCTGCCATCTGTTATCACTCAATAAATCCCATCAGGTGATTAACTCACTGATTGGGTTAAAGCTCATAACTCAACCATTTCACCTCTGAATCTCCTTGCATTGTCTCACATGTGAGCTTTGGTGGGGGGGGACATCTCATATCTAAACCATAACAATGGGTATGCATGTATTCCTATAGTATGCTGATTTTAATCCTTTAGAATAAATATCAAGGAGTGATAGAGCTGAGTCATATGATGGTTCCATTCCTAATCTTTTGAGGACCTCCTTACTGATTTCCATAATGGTTGTACTAATTTACAGTTTCACCCACAGTATAAAAGTATTGCTTTTTCTCTATCTCCTCGCCAACATTTATTATTGCTTGTGTTCTTGATGGCTGCCATTCTAATTGCAGTGAAATGAAATCTCAGTGTAATTTAATTTGCATATCCCTTATGGCTAATGATGTTGAACAGTTTTTCATGTAATTTTTGGCCATTTGTGTTTCTTCTTTTGAGAAGTGTTTGCTTAGTTCTTTTGCCATTTATTAATTGGTTATTTGGTTATTGGTGTTAATTCTTTTTAAAGTTTTTATGAGTTTTTAATATTAATCTTTTGTTATAAAAAGTATATGGCAAAGATCTATACCAATCTGTAGGTTCTTTCCTCACATTCCTAATTGTTTTCTTTTGCTGTGCAGAAGCTTTTTAATTTTATACCAACCCATTTGTTAACTCCTAGCATGATTTTCTGAACACTAGGGACCCACTGAGGAATTTGTTGCCTGTGCCTATATGTTGGAATGTTGACCCTATGTTTTCTTCTAGGAAAAGCAAAGTTTCTGGTATAATTCGTAGAGTTTTGATCCATTTGAGTTGATTTTTGTCTAATTTGAGAGATAATGATCTAGTCTCATTCTTCTGCATATGGATAATCAGTTTTCCTAGCACCATTTGTTTAAAAAGGCTATCCTTTGTCCTGTGTAAATTTTAGGCACCTTTTTCAAGAATGAGATAACTGTATTTGTGTGGGTTTGTCTCTGAGTCTTCTATTCTGTATGATTGCTCCATATATCCGTTTTAATGCTAGTACCATACAATTTTTGTTACTGTAGTTCTATAGAATAATTTGAAATCAGGTATGGTAATTCTTCCAGCATTGCTTTTTTTTTGGGGGGGGGGCTTAGAATTGCTTTCATTATTCTGAGTCTTTTATTCTTCCAAATGAATGTTATTTTCTAGTTCTAAGAAGAATGTCATTGATACTTTGATGGAGATTACATCTGTTGCTGTTGGTAATATGACCATTTCACAATATTAATTCTGCCTACATATGAACATAGAAAGTTTTCCCATCTTTTTGGATCTTCCTCAATTTCTTTCCTCAATGTTGTATTGTTTCATTGTAGATTTCTTTTACCTCCCTTTCTTTTTCTATCCCCTGCCTATCCAGTGGGACTATAATAAATGGGTTTGTTTTTCACTTCTCCTGTGTGGAGTATTTCTTTGAGGATTTTCTGTATGGCCAGCTTGGTTGTCATGAATTCTTTAAGTTTCTGATTATCTTTGAAAGTTTTTATTTTTTTCTTCATTTCTAAAGTGTATAGCTTTGCTGGATCTAGCAATCTTGGTTGAGGATTATTTTCTTTCAGGTCTTGGAATACTTCATTCCAATCCCTTTTGGATTTTGAGAGTTTGTGCTGAGAAATCAGAAATAATCCTGATTGGCTTGACCCTAAATGCGACCTGATGTTTTTTGCTTGAGGCTTTTAAAATTCTATCCTTGTCCTGTATGTTAGACATTTTAATAAGTTGTGGAAATGTTCTTTTTTTGATCTTGTATATTTGGGATTCTGAATGTCTCCAGTATCAAGCTGTTTATCTCATCCTCAAGGTTTTGAAAATGTGCTGTTATTATTTCCCTTAAACTGTTATCCACACCACTAGCCTGAATCTCACAACCTTCTTTGTTTCAAATAATTCTTAAAGTTGGTCTCCTAATGTTGAATTCTTGTACCTTCTAGTCTTGGTTACTCCTTTTCATTTCTTTAATATCATCTAAATATGCAAGGCTGACAACTTTGTATTCCAGCTCTGAGATTCTGTCTTCGTCAAAGTCTAATATTTTAGACATTCAACTGATCATTTTATTTATTTATTGTGTCTTCCTTTTCCAAGGAAGACACAATAATGTTGTTGTTTTTTCCTTGTTTGGTTATTTTTCAATGTTTCTATCTCTTTATTGACTTTCTCATTCTTATCCTGTACTGACTTCATTAATTCATCCAGTTGTTTTTTATTGTTCTCTTGGAATTCATTGATCATTTTTATAAGCATTCTTTTGAATTCTTTATTGGATATTCCATCCACTTCAACTCTGAAGTCAGTTACTGGTGAATTATGAATTGTAGGAGGCATCATTTTACCCTGTTTTTCATACTTTTTGTATTCCTGTGCTGGGTTTTGTTCATCTATTGAAATGAATTTCTCTTTCATTCTTATGTGTAGATCTTCTTAGGACACAGCCATTTCTTGACCACATGTCTTTGATTAATACCTCTTGTAGGTACATGCACATGCTTTGTGCTAATGCTCTCTGTTTTTGCTATAGGAGTGGTTGTCCATGATCGGAAATTGTGACACCCCCCTGCCCAACTGTTTCTACTTGAGAGCTGATCATTAGCCTATTGCTATTGTCCCTTTTATTCTTTTCATAAAGTATCACTGAAGTTCATGGTTGTTTTTTTTATTTGTGGAGTACGTTGAGCTGTCTCTTGTTTGTGTTTAATTTAGCAGCAGAGCCACTACCATGTATACTTGTAGTGTCCCTATAGATTCCCAGCACCTCACAGGAAAGAGAGAAATATACAATAACAACCAGAGCAAACAATATACAGCATTAAAATAAATGCCCAGTGCCTACACATACAACACTAATTACCAAAAAAGTGGGAATGGCGGGGTCAGCAATTGCCAATAGTGAAAACATTTAAGTAGCCAGGAACCAGATCTGGATGAAGTTAACAGCAGGTGTCAAGTCAGCCATCTCCAGTACTAATAACTGCAGCAACATGAATGGTGGGGGCAAGAGTTATATAAATCAAATGTTCTAAAAGATGAAAAAATATAGTTTATTAAGAGAAAAGAAAATGTGGTAGGAAGGTAACAGAATATTACGAATGTTCAAAATGTGAACAGAGATGTAGCAAGTGGTGGCAATAAGAAAGGGGAGAATAATAGAAAAAAGAAGTACAGGGAGTGTGAAAGAGAGGACAAGAGAATATGGCAGTTAGCCAGAGGAAAAAAAGGAGAAAGAGAAAGAAACAAAATAAACAAATGCAAAATCCTAGCTCTCAAAAAAAAAAATAGGAAAAATTACTATCATTGAAAATGCTAGGCCAGGGGCAGTGACTCATGCCTGTAATCCCAGCAACTCAAGAGGCTAAGGCAAGAGGATCATGAGTTCAAAGCCAGCCTCAGCAAAGGTGAGGTGCTAAGCAACTCAGTGAGACCCTGTCTCTAAATAAAATACAAAATATGGCTGAGGATGTGGCTCAGTGGTCGAGTGTCCCTGAGTTTAATCACTGGTATCAAAAAAAAAAAAAAAAGCTAAAAATTATTTTTTTAAAAAACCAAACAGGTATATGTATATTGATAGATCTATGAACCAATCAGCACAGCAAGAATGCCATTTTTTAAGAAAAAATATTTCTTTATGGAAAGAGATTGCAAATGAAGGAATTTTTTCATGGAGGTTGTCAAACTGTTGGCAAGGATGGCCACTGCCTCTGACCAACTGTCCTTTCTGTTTCATTTTGAGCTATATACTAAGAGAGGAGCATACACAAGGACTGGGGATTGTTAAGCCCTTCCTTTTCTTGTATTACTCACCAGGCTGCCAGCTAGAGTGGCCTAGAACTGAAGCTGTTAACTCTCAGCTTTCCTTCTCACCAGTAAAAGGTAGAATAAGAAGTTTTGTCTGAACAGATCAGATCAATGCACCCATTTTTTGCCTTTTCTTTTTTTGTGGGGCAGGGGGATGGATACTGGGGATTGAACTCAGGGACACTCAACCACTGAGCCACCTCCCCAGCCCTATTTTTGTATTTTATTTAGAGACAGGGTCTCATTGAGTTGCTTAGTGTTTCACTGTTGCTAAGGCTGGCTTCAAACCCACAGTCCTCCTGTCTCAGCCTCCTGAGCTGCTGGGATTACAGGTGGGTGTCATTGTACCTGGCTACCTTTTTTAATGACAAGATTTCCCCATTTTCCTTGGCTTGGCTTGGCTTCCTTCCATCTTCAAAGCCAGCAACATAACATCTTTCTTACCTCCTCTTTTACCATCACTTCTCTCTCTCACAACATCTTTGAAAGCTTCTCCACTGTTAAGGACAGTCTTGTGTGTTAAAATGTGTCCATCCAGAAGATCTAGCATAATGCTCAAGGTCTGCACTCTAATTGAACTGCATATTCCCCTTTGCCACATAAAGCAACATGTTTGTGGATTCCAGGGGTTTAGAGCACAGATATCTTTGATGAATGTTCACTCTGCTTTCCGGACTCAGTAAATCCCAAATCTTCACACTGCTTTCCTTTGTTATTTTCTTTATTTTCTAAATAAGTAACACTATCCAAACACCCAAAGTAATCCAAGAGTAATAGTTTCCATTTATTGAGTTCTTATTATTTTTCACAAGTAATGTGACCTATAATTTTCACATAGCTTCATGAAGTAGACACTATTATTATCATCATTTGACAAATTGACAGGGAGAATAATGGCTTAGATCAGACTTAGCACAGCGACTGAACCAATGTTCTATTCCAGATCCTCCTGTCTAAAGAGTCTTCTCCTGATCTTCTGCTGTTTCATCAGAAGTTATTTGGTATTTGGTCTCGAAGGGCTTTGCTAAGTAGAGGTTACTGGGGAGAAGGAAAGGGTGGCCTAAAGCAGTGGATCTCAAACCATGGAGTATATCAGAACCACCTGGGAATCTAGACAAAATTCAGATTCCTGGGTTCCACCTGAATTTCAGATTCAGCAGGTCTGAGTGGAACATGAGTATTCTGTGTTTCACCTACATGTGAACCACACTTTGACAGCCACTGTCACAGAGAATGGAAAGCCTGAGTTGGTACACATCCCCAAATGTTCAGCAGAAAGTAGACCTGAAGGAAGGGGATACTGAATGGAAGGAAGGAGTCACTAAATATTATGGAGAATTTGGAGAAAAAAGGTAAGAAACTAAATTGACCTTTATGCAGTAGAGCAATTTGACAGAACGCTTTGTTTAGTTGGTGGCCAGGTGTAATTAACATCCAAGTTTTCACAGGTACAGAAAGGTTGTTGAAAACAAACCTGGAATTTTGGTCCCCAGGGAGCTGGTGTTTAGAAATGGTAGAACCGCTTTGAGGTAAGGCATATTGGTGGTGAGGGGGGAGTTAATTAGGTCATTGGAGTGATCATCTGCAGAATTGCTTAATGTAACTTTTACAGAACCAGGTATTTCGTACAAATATAGGTCGTTATAAAGGAGCCTGGCAACTCTCCTGAACGCCCTTCTGCACAATTCCCTTTCCATTTCTCAGTCACATGGTGATATGGCCATCCTTGCCAGGATGTTGGCACTGTGCTATTTAGACTCTCTAGCCACCAAAATCAGAAGCCAAATAAACCTTTTGATATAGCCTCTAGCATCAGGTATTTTGTCATAGCAACAAAAACAAACTAAGATACCTGTTTTCAGCTTTTCCTGCATTCAACCTTGTGAGTGCATTTAATTATCTACCCTGTCTCCATTCTTCTGTCCGCAGATAGGTGGAAGGCTAGCATCCTGGCTTTGTTTGAGCAATTGCTTTGAAAAAAAAAAAAAAAAAAGCTATCTGGAACACTTGGTGGTTTAAATAAAACGTAAAATCTGGTTTTGTCTCCATCATTTTATTAATTTAGACTGTGCATAAAATACATGCTATTTGAACATCATGAGGATTTTGCTAATCCCCCCACCCTCACCCCAGCCCTCTTGCCAAAGAACGTCATTTTGGAAGGAAGCTCTGGACGTACGCTTTCTGTGTTTCTCTCTAAAGTTCCCTGGCAAGGCACATGCTAACAGCCTGGCTCCACTGAGCATCTGGCTGGCACTCGAACAACCCGGAGAGAGACAGAAGGGCCTGCTCTTCATCATCTTTTCAGAAAGGATTGCAACTCTTTGGAGCTTGGCAAGAAGTCACATCTTTGCTTCATCATTTTCTAACACTGGCATCCCTTTTGAAGATCTATTTATTGAGGTTTCTGAAATGCTTTTTCTGACACCAAGTATGGTCATCTGACCAAAGGATAATCAAAAGAACCTGTGTAACATTTGGAGTGAAATGTATGTCATGCCTTAGAAATGAGGCAAGGAGCAAGAGTGAGAGGAGGCAGATGCAAGAGCTATAGCTAGCTTATTCACTGCATTTCTAGATGTCAGCGATGTTGAAATATGTAGCTTAAAGCAAATGTGCATCAGCAAAGTCCCGGAATAGAAATAACACTCTATTTCCTGGGATGATTCATTCAAAGGGGCTATTTATTGCGTACATAGTTTCAAGATCACGTGCCTATATTCTTCTATGATTGTTCATACATAAATATATTTGACTGGCCCTAAAATTAGACTGACAGTCACCCAAAAAAAAGGGGAAGGATGCGCACTCAAAAGCACACAATGTCAAGTTCTGAACGTACCAAGATTATCCTAGTCATGATTGATGTCTTTAACATGCGGTCACTGAAGGATAATATGTAGTCCTTGATTTTTTTTTTTTTTATTGCAGTCAAAGTTTAAGTGGAACATGATTCTCCCAACCAAAACTTCATTGGAAAGGAATAATGTGTTCCGAATATCTTTCAGTATCAGAGAGAGATTAACACAACACCTTTGGCTCAACTGCTGAGTCTTCCATTTTGTTTTTATGGCAAAAATCTATGTAGGTATTCTCTGTGCTCCAACTGCTGAGGTATGTGTGGAACATATATAGGACCCAACATCACTTCTGTGTCCTGGGGTAAGAATTTGGAGCCAATCTTGAGCTCACTGACTTGGAGGCGGAATTATTCAAAAGGAGCAGGCATAAATTGTGCCATGGGGTTTAGGTATTTCCTAGGCCAGTGTCTGAAAGGTTGTACATCTCGAGCCTGTGTATCAAGTCCTCACAACATAATCAGATCACCTCTTCCAGGTGACATTTCCGTGTACTGTCCATTTCCTTGGCGAGTGCTGCTTTTCTCCTTTTTTATTTTTATTTTTATTTAATTTATTTATTTATTTACCATTTGAGACATCTCCTTCCATCCAGTTAAAGTTCCAGGATTCTTCAGGCTCTTTGTGCTAAAAGGAAATGCCACAAATGCATCCTGTCCTCTAGCCCTCCCCTGCTCTAAGGCAGTTTCTCTTCCTCTTCATATTTTTACAGTTTATCGCTGCAAAGAGCAGCAGATTCCAATGGCTCCCTGCTGCACTTTAGCTTCATAAACAAGCAATGGGTAGAACAAACAGATTTTGTGTTCCACCTGCAAGCTTTACCCTGAGGATCCCCAGCATTTTAAAACTCCATTCTGAACAGAGGCAATATGCAGGACAAGGAAGACACAGGAATAACAGTTACCTGGCTAAAATAAATTTTAAATAAAATTCAATTTTATTAGCTACAGTCTCTGGAAAGCAGTTCATGGAGTACTAAAACCAACAACTCCATCATTTCAGTGTTTCACTGAGGTCACAGAAAGCATTGAAGTTTTGATAAGCCCCCCTGAGGTTGGCAGAGCAGATTATTATTATTGTTATTATTTAGGTTTTCTAATTCAAATCACTTAAAGAGTCTGTATAATCACTTAAGATTCAGGTATTAAGATAGCTCACGTTCATATTGCACTTCAGAGCTTCCAAACATTCATTGCACCACCAAAAACATTCTTCAAAATAACTATAGAGTTAGCATTATTATGTCCTACTTTTACAGGAAATTATGTGGCATGCCTAGGATCAGACAATGGTGACAGAAGTGTCCTAAATCAAATAAATGCTTGTCTCCCTACACCAGCAGTTCCAAATCCTGCCTCCAAAGCTTCCTATAATAAGTACCTGGGGAGTTGTGGAAAAAAATATCAGTATCCAGGTTCCAACCTAGAAAAATGAAATTAGAATCTCTGGGGGTGGGTGGTCTAAAAATAAATATTTTCTAAAAATTTCCTGAGAGAGATTTATGTGCAGCCAAGGGTAGAATCTATAGCACTAATCTGAATAGCTTCCTTTATCATAGCTACTATTGGAGCGTAGATTATTTAATTGACTCTACATCTTGTATCTTAGGCAAGGAGGCTAAAAGCAAACAGCATACCATTCTTCAAGGCCTGTACTCCTTCAGCAAGTATTTTAGGATATTTCCTTAGGTGTGATATATATGATGAAAATATGGGGATATTTAGTACTGACAACAAAAAAAGAATGCAGGAATAGCATATAAAGCAAAAAATCAGGTTTGAACTAGTGGGCATCTCTGTGTATCTCAGTTTCACTGTTCTTCTGAATAAGCCAATGACCAGCATTGGCATTAGCCTTTGGCATGCTCTAAGGAGAGAGAACCCTGGCTGGCTAAAGTCACTAATGTAAAGGCAGTCCTAGCCAAATTTTACACCAAATACTGCTTCTTCTCCCCACCCCCAGGTCAGTTTCTAATGAACTATGAACTTTTGTTTAAAAGAGCCCTACAAAGGAACTGAACAGGCACATCACAGAGGTAGATACACAAAAGGTCAACAAATATTTGAAAAAGTGTTCAACTTCTCTATCAGTTAGAGAAATACAAATTAAAACTACTCTGAGATTCCATCTCACTCCAGTCATAATGGCAATTATCAAGAATACAGGTAAGGACAAATGTTGTCGAGGATGTGGGGGAAAAGGTACCCTCATACATTGAATTTTGCTGGTTGAACTGCAAATTAGTACAACCTCTCTGGAAAGCACTATGCAGATTCCTCAGGAAACTTGGAATGGAACCACCATTTGACCCAGTTATCCTACCCTTTAGCATATATCCAAAGGACTTAAAATCAGCATACTATAGTGACATGGCGACATCAATGTTTAAAGCAGCTCAATTCACAATAGCTAAGCTATGGAACCAACCTAGGTGCCTGTCAACAGGTGAATCGATAAAGAAAATCATATATATATATATNATATATATATATATATATATATATATATATATATATATATATATGATATGGAATATTACTCATCCAAAAAGAAGAATGAAATTGTGGCATTTGCCAGTAAATGTATGGAACTGGAGACTATCATGTAAAATAAGCCACTCTCAAAAGCCAAAGGCTGAAAGTTCTCTCTTAAATGTGGATGCTAACGTACAATAAGGTGGGGAGGGAAGAATAGAAGTTCATTGGATAGGACAATGGGAAATAAAGGAAAGGGAGAGGGATGAGAAAAGGAATGACAGTAGAATGAATTGGACTTGACTTTCCTATGTTCATGTATGAATACACCTCCCATGAAACTCCATATCATGTACAACCACAAGAATGGGATCCTCATTAGAATAAGTTATGCTTCATGTATGTTTAATATGTCAAAATACACTCTACTGTCATGTATATCTAAAAAAAAACAAATTTTTAAAAATTTTGAAAATAGTCCTAATTATGATTTTAATGGCCATTCTAAATTCTTCTTACAATTCCTAGAGAAAAATATATAGAAAATTTTGCAAGTAAGTCTATGCATTTACTCTGCTCACATACCTCTTTTTAATAAGCTGTCTTCCTCTGAGACTCAGTGTAGAGACTTATCTCCTCAAATAGACATTGGAGTAGTCTGATACTGACTTGTTTAGCATGATGCTAGATTAGAAAAACAAGATGTGGGGAAAGAAGGAATGCAGTGAATTCTATTATCTCTTCTTTAGTGACTGAGAGCTATACTTGGTAGATGGAATAGCAAAGAGTTTTGTGTAAGGTGACCTAGGTTTTTTTAAAAGTTGTTTTTTAAAGCTGTTTTCAAAAGATTCCTCTGCTAAGAACAGAAAGAAAGCAGACAGGAAATGGAAAAATAGGGGAATACTTAGATTATATTCCCATGTCTCTGCTCACATCCAGAGCTTTGATGGATTGAGACAGAATGAAGGAAATCAGAAGTGCTCCTTTCCTGGTTGGGGATTTTTGAGGTTGAACCTATGTATTCATCCATTCATTCTTTCATTCATACAACAAATATTTATTGAGAGCCTTCTCTGTGGCAGTCACTGTTCTGGGTGAAAGAGGTATAGTCCCTTACAAAAATAGCCTTGGAGAACTTGGGGAGGAAGGTCTGGTTTTTACTCTTCAGCCACTCTTAGTTCCCAGGTAGCACTGAGGGTCAAAGAAAAGGTTCTTAGAGGGTTCACTTAAATCTAAATAATGACAATAATAATAAAACAAAACCAAATAAACATGCATCTATTGAATAACCAAAGTGGAGAATGAGTTATCTAGAGAGTCTAAACTATGAAGAAGTCTTAGAGGCAGGGCATGGTAGCACACACCAGTAATTCCAGTGGCTTGGGAGGCTGAGGCAGGAGGATCAAAGACAGTTCAAAGACAGCCTCAGCAAAAGTGAGGTGCTAAGTAACTCAGTGAGACCCAGTCTCTAAATAAAATACAAAATGGGGCTAGGGATGTGGCTTAGTGGTTGAGTGTCCCTGATTCCAATCCATAGTACCAAAACAACAACAATAACAAAAAAAAGTCTTAAAACTAAACTAAGTTTAAGTTTTAAGTGTAAATCCTGGTGTAAAGCAAATCTGTTCATTCTGAGAAAAAAGAAAAGACTGCATTTCTGCACGTGTATTATTGAGAACAAAGGGATATAGTGAGACAACAGAATACCTGGGAAAAGGGAAATGTCAGAGATAGCATGTTGTCACTGCATATTGTCAACACCAGTCAACATAACACATCTTTGTGTCAAGATCCTCAGTACATATATGATGTAGAGAAACAGTACATTGATGATATTCATTTGTACCTGTGTGGTTTTTAGCAATCACTTGTACTGAGAATTAGAACTGTGCCCCTAATTGCTTAGATCAACTCTTGAGGAAAAAAAAAAAAATATATATANATATATATATATATATATATAGATAAGCTGCTTTGGTGGTTGAAATTAGGGAATACCATAGTCAAAGAAATTCCTGTGTATTTATGTATATTCCAAGTTATTGAAATAGCTGTTATGAACTCTTACAGATTCAAAATGCTCCCCCCATTATATGGGACCTTTTCACAAAATATGGAAATTAAATACTTAGGTCCTCCACCTAAGCATCATGCACCACATCTCAGTTTTCACCCTTCACTGGACTCTATTTTGTACTTGACCCTGCTTTACTTGCTTTTGAACTAGCACTAGGCTCCCCATCTTATTTTTGTGCTGTGTCTCTAAATATAGCATTAACAATTCTATAACCAAGGCATCATAGAGAGCCCTATCTCAAATCTAAGATCTATGGAAGAATATAGCCTCTTCCAAGAAATTTCTAGCATGTCAAGAATGCCATTTTTATTTTTATTTGTCGTTCCTAGAGATTGAACCCACGGGGCACTCAACCACAGAGCTACATCCGTAGTCTTTGTTATTTTTTTATTTGGAGACAGGGACAGAGTCTTGCTAAGTTGCTTAGGGCTTTCCTTAGTTGCTGAGGCTGGCCTTGAACTCACAATCCTCCAACTGTCAGTCTCCTGAGCTGCCAGGATTACATGCATACACCAAATATGCCTAGCTAGAAAGACCATTTTTAGACCTTCTTTTTGCCTATTTTGTGTATATTACCTCTGAATAGTATTTACCATATTTTCTAAGTATGGATACATTTATTGATATACTCAGCTTCCAACTACAGCTACTTAATTTTTGACAGTTACATTCAAGAAAGAACCTGAAGTGTGAGGCAATGGGTACAGGGCGTGCCATTCACTGGTAATGATGATGAAAGCAAGCAATTCACCTCCAAGGAAAGATCATCTTTCTCTGGTTCATTAATTAGTTAAAGACCTTATATCAGCATAAAATGCCTTTAACAGGTATTTAGCATGCAAATAAGCACTGGCCCGCTGGCCTAGGAGTTAAAAGAAATTAGAGTAGGCTTAAAAGGAATGCTGGAGGCAAACATATTTTAATACAAATAAAAAATAATTCTACAAGCATTGGTAATATTTGCTTTGTGGTGTTTTCATGTTTAATTCTGTGAACTCCACCTTAAGAGTTGACTCTGTCATTACAGATTCAGCATTGAGGACACTACCCTGAGTGAATTCTTTAAATAATGATAGTTAGAAAAGAACATCGTGCTTCGGGGGAAGTCCTGGGGTTTTCTATTAGGAAATTCGCGAAGCCCATATATGTGGTGCACAAAGCTAGAGCTTTACACAATGGTATGTTTTACATAGGCTGTAAAGTTGCTGGAGGAATTAAGACATTTGAAACCCTGATATCGACTCCACCTCTCAGAACTAGTCATCACCATTTCATTCTTCAGGATTGGCTAGACAATGAGACTATAACAAATTGACCACAGGATTTACACCAGTGACTACACACAGTCTGAGCTGATTTCTGACCCAGGCTGTATTTCTCATGCAGGTGGGCAGGACTCTCCACTTTGCTTCACAATGAATCAAGCTGAGGGAGGCTAGGTGCACCGTCTGGAATATCTTTGCCTTTCTGTGCCAAGAAAGAGAAGCTGGAATATTACCCCCAGCTCTGGAGTGCTTTGTCCTAGAAAAGAAATTTGTTATCTCTGCTCTGAGTTCCTTGGCCTCAGTGCTAGTCCTCAGCCTTTCCTTACTGGAAAAGGATTGAGAATATAATATTGTATATAGAGACCATTATGATCCAGTGGTAAAAGATTTTACCCTGGACTTCAGGTTGTCCCGCTTTGCCACAGCAAACTTAGTCAGGTTTCAGGTTACCAAAACGTGTTTTCAGAATAAGGTTAAGAAAAAAAAAAAATGTGGACTCTTTCACAAAAGTGATGGAGGATGGGGCATGATTCATGATCCATTTTTATGTAGGATTGAAAATGTAATCCCCATTGAATTCAACCAAAGTGCCCTAGATTTAAATTTTTAAAATTGTTTATCCAGATTAATATTTCTTAATCTTATTCTTTTTCCTCTTATCTCTCCCTAAGGAAACATTTCTAGACATTCGTTTTCTTAAATGGCCCCCTCATGAAATATTAACACTGTGGTTATACGGGATGGGATCTCTATTTATGCACAGTATGTATATCTGAGTTTTATCCATAAAAAGAGTTAGGTTCTTTTGTTCCCTCAAGAACCAATTTTCACACCCTTGGAGGTGACATCTGCCCTCCTCTTGAAAATCATGATCTAGAGTTCCCAGAATAATAAAAGTGACAACTGACCTATAGTCTAGAATTTCTGTAGCAGATTTTATATATTTTGGATATGCAAATTATATTTTTTTACTCATATTTTTTTCACGAGCCATTAAAAGTCATGCGCCCCAACCCTCTTTTCCATACTCCGCCTCCCAATAGTGAAGGCTGTGTAGTCTCTCAGAGTGTGGGCTCTGTAGTTAAATAGCATACTTTCAAATCCTCCCACTCTCATTGTGGGAGATCTTTGATATTGAACAAGTTATTTAGACCTTCTAGGCTTTATGGCTTTTCATTGTTAATCTATAAATAGATCCTCATAGAACCTGCATTTTGGATGTCAATGTTTTTGCACATTGCCTGGAATATAGTTCATGATGAGTATTCTCATCATTGTTATTATTGATGTTTGTATGTGTTTGTGGGCCTATGTCATATTCTCAAATCCATGAATTTTTTACAGGGAAGAAAAGAAGGTGAAACGAGAACTTGCCTGCCACATGCCTTACTCTTGTGTCACCAGAGGCCAATCTGCCTTCCTGGCTTCCAGAATCCAGGTCTACCCAAGGCTGTCAGTATCAGATTCTGAACAAGGAACAGCAGTCCCTTTAGCGTGGGAAGGGCACTCATCTATGTGGGAAGTCAAATATCATTTTTTATAGTGTTGACATAAATGCCCTAAGAGGGTTGAACCCAAAGGTTGTGAGACTCACACAGATTTTAATGGAACAGACCCCAGGAAGTAATAGCTGAGGGAGAAATGAGTTATGCTCTCTGCTATGGTTTCTCCAAATCTGCTTCCAGGACCTTTTGTGAAGGAAAATAGAAAGAATCTCTAACTGACTTGGAGTTCAAAGTTTTGAATCTAAATTTAGGAGCATAATTGGGCAAATCACTTAATTCCTTTAGAGCTTCAGTTTCCTCATCTATAAAATGGTATTTACAATGCCTGCCTCCCTAAATGATTCTATTGAACTCAAATGATATATTGAAGAGAATCCTTGGTAGAAACTAAGGCTCAATATAAATTTAAAACGATAATAAAAATTTATTATCGTTTCCATCCACTTATTCATATTTTAATCTGTGAATTTTTCTAATTATCCTGAGGGAAGGGAGGGGATTTTCTAATTAATGTTTGTTTTATTCTCATTTTTCTCTCTCTTTATTTTCTGTGTAATGACCATGTTCAATTAGAAGAGGTAATGTTATCGAATTGTAAAATGAATACTTACGCAAAGGCGCGATACTAATTTTTTAAATGTTTGAGACCTTAAAAATAAAACAAAAATTATGCCATAGTTCCCCTAATATCTGTCAAATACTTTCAAGACTAGATGTCTTCTGATGGCCCAAACACATCTGCATTTCCTTGTCCTTTCCTTCTTAGCTAATGGAGCAAAAATCTTCATACCTTAGATTATATAAGGCCCTGGAAAATATCAACTGAGGACTTTGGAAGTTGGCATGAGCATCTGAAATTCTCTTTTGGGAAAATACTTAAAGATCATAAAATGCCTGAAGTTCAGATGTACAAGATAGAATCAGAAATTTCACAGGTGAGGGGCAAAAGTGGCATGTGCAGATGGAAACGTTTCCTTCTGTGTCTCCTGCACCTCTCTGTCCACATCAACATTCAAGGGAGTGGGAAAAGGTTGACCAATGAGGCCTGAGAAATTGCTGTCATTTAGGATCTTATGAAAATCTCTCAGAATAAGATATACCAAGGGGTATCAGTCATTCCTGTGATATTTGCTGCCCCACAATGAAAATAATAAACACCTAACTTTGTGCTTATTATAACCAGATCCAGGATCCAGGTGATGAAGGTGTGCCGAGCCAGAATTGGCCTATTTAGTTGATAGACCTACAAAAATTTTCAATTCTCTGTCCCATAGTATATTCCTCCTTTTATTAGCAGGGAAATTTGAGCTGCTTTACATAAATATTAAATAGTGAATACAATTCATCACATCATCAGTGCTTTTAAAAATATGCAATGTCAAGCTTTACAAATACTATCTTATTTTATCCAGGACCTATCAGCTGACCCTAGTATCTACTCTTGCTATAGAATCTCTTTCTCCTGAAGATCTCTTTCTACCTTTTGCATTCCAGTCCATTTATCAGGGCAGATTTCTAGCACATGGGTCAGTTATGATTCCACATGGTATTTTTTTTAATTAAGGAAAAACTCTGTGAAAGAAACAGCAGTACTGGTGCAGAGTGGCAGAAAAATGGGGCTTGGATATTAAGCATGGATACATTTAATGATTTACCCAATGTTAATAAGACAGTGGGTTGGTTTTTAAGACTGATGATCAAGTGACTGTTACAGAAACTCTTTACAAAATTGATACTTTGCTGGAAGACAAACCAAGTTTAGTAATGTAATTAAATAGAAATTAGATTGGGGAAAATGCATAATCATATTCTTATTAATATGTTAACTTTGTAAAGATTATTTGCGTATTGCAGGCATTGAGCAAGATAACTAAAGCAAGTTAATTAGATTTCAAGTGAATTGCCACCATGTTAATTCATATTTTATAAGAATAGTAATTAAAATCCAACATGTTATAGCGACAGTATGGTATTTTATTATATCCCATGCTAACATTTCAGTATAAGTAATTTTAAAACATCAGCTTAATGGATTAGTAAAAGTGTAATAGTGTAACTGGGCATTTATTGTTAATAGAATCCAGATTATGAAGTGAATTTTTATTATTCTTAAAGTCATTCACAGCACAATTTTAATGATACAATAGTCACATTTTGTCAGCAGTTCTTCTGTATTCACTTTGTGTTGCAAATAACTTTATACATGTATATTTAAATAAATATATGTTTTACACCCATTGTACTAATCTTATTTTATTTATATAAGAAGACATAATTAGCATTGACTTTGGATTTAAATATCTAGCAGCAGTGGGAACTGAATGTGCCACACATTTTATGTACTGCATTTTATTTGCTCAGACCACTATGAGTTTGCCAAACATTTCCCAAGTTTGAACAAGGGCAAGAATGGAAAGAATGATTTTGCTTCCTTTAAGGATGAGTAATTGTAAGAAGGGTGATGAGATAAAGACCTGTTGAAATGTGCAGAATCACACAGGCAAGTGAAATGTCCTCTTGGTCACCTTCTTTAGAGAAGAGAAACGTCATGACTTTGTTGACCTACAAGTCTTAGCAGAGAAAGAGTAGCTGGTCGGGCCAGTGTGTACCCACTGAACAAAGATGACATCAAAACTCACAAGAAATCCTGTCAATAGGCTGTGAATCAGATCAGTGTGTGATAGTAACTGTCTCTTGGGAGCGCTTTCCCTAGTATTCCTGTGCTTCCTCTGTTTCTCTCCAGGGCTTGAGATCAATTAGGAGATATGGTTCATTTGGCCAAGGGAAGGGTTTCAATCGTGTTCCCCATGACATTCTGAGGAATGCGTTCATGTGTCAGCTTTCCAAGTGAGAAAACAAGTGCAGCTATAATAATATTTCCAAAGTTTTCCAGTGACATTTTCCTCCATCGCTTGACATCAATCACTTTCAACTACTGCTCTTAACACAAATTTCAGCCACTTATTCACATCTCCATGGCTCTTAGGCTTCTCTGCACTATTTTACTCAAGTAGAATTAGGGCCCTGTGGTGGATGCTTTGACTTGCTGCCCAGATCATCTTTTAGGAATGAAGGCTTTCCTCTCCTACAGCTGGAAATACGGTTTACAGCTCCCTCCACGTACTGCCTTGGGTACAGAGATCTGCCTTATCCTTAGTCATGTCCCCTCCCTGAGGCAGCCTACAGCCAAAGAATAATCAAAAGGCCCAAGTCGTAGTTGTCTCACCTCCAAGCTGGGAAAACTTCAAAGGGCTATTCCATCACTCCATCCCCCTGCAGGGTCATCTGTGACCCTTACTGAGACCCGTATCAGAGTTTCACTTCTCATTTTGCCCAATCCTGCTTCTTTTCTTTCCCTTCCAAAGGTTAGATCTTGCCCTGTCAAAACCTTCATGCCTGTCTCAGCATCTGATTCCTATGGGAACCAATTACACTAAGCCATGGGCTGCATGGAGATCTTGGATTGAGTTGCCACGATGTTATGGAGATCATAGAGTTAATTCTCTAACAATGATGCTCTCTATTCCCATTCTGAATAATTTAAATAAATGAAAAAAAAGCAGTTAAATCTAGATTTTAGGGTTAATAAAAGAGATGGAGTTTATAGGATTTAAGAAGGCTCTTGTCTTAGGGGGCATTAGATAAAATTAAGGAATTCTACTCATGATAGAGAAAATTAGATTCAGATCTTTAATACATTAATTAGAAATCAGGGATATGAATTTAAGTGATTGTCTCATAAAGGGAAGGAACACTTTCTTTTGCAATGTTCAGTGTCTGATAATTAGATAAAGGTCCCAGAGGAAAGTCTATTTTTTACCTTTCAATAATTGCCAAGTTCAATCTTCAGATGACTATTTGAGCAAAGGCATCAAGTTTTCTACAGAGAAAGGAGTCTGAGCAAGTGAAGAAATTTTCTCTTGCAAATAGTTACCGGTTTGGTAAGCTTATTACCCTCTCTACATAATGAAGTCATTCACTGAGCTTCTTAAGTGCCCCTTGGCTGAACACATCCTAGGACAACTAGCATGAAGCCAAGAGGAAAAAAGAAAAAAAATCTTTCATATTAATGACACTTTTGGAAACATTTCTTGGAGCATTTCCAAATATTTAAAAGAATCCTAAATAGATTCTCGTAAGTTTTATTTTGGCATTCAGATACCTTCTAAATAGCTCTGAAACTGTGAGCTCTTAGTCCTTCTCAGTGAATTTCTGTAGCCTCATTCAACACATCATCTGTGTTGTACAAACTATAGCTATAAACGATTCCTGAAGTCCCTAAGTCATCTCAGTCTGAGATTGAAAACATCTCTGTTTTAACATGTCATATACACCTACTACCATTAAATCATGACATTCTTTGACCCCACCCCACCCCCACCCACCCAGTTAATGTTTATTAAAGCTTAGAAATTGAGAGCTAAGGCTCAATTAAAGACAGTCATTGCTTTTTCTGTCCCTGAAGCAGTCTCAGATGATGATGTAAACTTACTTTCTTACTCATTTATTTTACTTAGATTGTATTAATTATGAGACTTCAAACAATTATTGAAGATTACCTTTGAAATAAGGGATGCTGTGTTGCAGAATTTAGCAAGTTCCTCTCCCCTTTTTCCTTCTGTCTTTCTACTTTTGACTTCTTTCTTTCACATACAACTTTGAGTCTGTTGTTATCACCAATAAGAACTAGAAATGGAAAGGTTCATGCATTCACATATTCAACACATATTTGTTAAACATATATTAAGTTCCCAGGCAGATGCTAGAAATGTGGGATACACTGACAAGCCAAACAGGCATTTCTTTTTACCCTGAAGGAACTTGATACCAGATGTGATCTCCTATCTCAAGAAAGTCACTCTGAAGCAGGAGATTCAGATATGCAACAGTCATGTATCAAATGTGTCTTATGTATTAACGGCTGCATAAAAATGCTTTGGGGATTCAGGAAACAATTTAAAACAGAAAGAGAAATCGAGCACCCCACCCCCCCAAAAAAATATTTGCAGAGAGATCTGGTGATATAAGGGGGAAATGCTAGAACCACACCTTTAGGGGTCCTGAGTTGTATGGTCTGCAAAGAGAAAGCATGAGAAAAGGGTGGGATATTAGCCCAAAGGTAATTCAGGAACTTGTACCCTTACTAAGAAGTCTGGTGATAGAAATTATGTCATAAAAAAACAAACTGACCACCCAATATATAAGATCCCTTTCCATAATATGGAATAATTGTCAATCACTGCCAGGGACTGTATGTTCTAGTCTCTGCCAAACCTAGATGGTGACTAGTGTTCAGTAATTGAACATAAGCAGCTGGGTCATGTATCACTACCAGGTCAGGGCGGTAAATAAACAGTCTTTTCTGCCTATCATTTACTGTCAAACAAAGATACCAAGGGCAACCGGCCATGTAGAAGATGGCAGAGTCTTCAACAACATGGGTTCTTAAATCATAACCCCCACATGTTAACCAAGAACACCCACACTGGATGAATACACAAGTGAGAAATCAAATTTTATTCTGTTGTGCTATTGACATTTTAAATTTTTCTTTGTTGCTTCAACTAGCTAGCTTTACCCTGATTAACTCAAGGAAACTATTAAAGGAGTTTTTCATGTGGTTGTGATATGATCAGATGTATTTTTTTTCTCTTATTTTTTCTTCTTTTTTTCTAGATGTATGTTTTTTGAAGCATAAAGCTATTTTAATTTGGTCAGGAAGATCTTGGTGCATGGGTAGCTTTATATGTAGCCACACAGGACTACATATATCAGGATTTCCTTAGCAGAAAGAGAGAGGATAGCTTTGCATGCCCTTTGAATGGTCTCTCCCAAAGGAATTGCTCCCAGCTTAGATAGTTAGGGATAGGTGCAAAGGGTTACCAGGTTTTGAAATATGGAAGGCAAATCTAAAACAAAACAAATACAAACTAACAAACGTATCCGGTTAACAATTAAATTTATGTATGGTAAACACGCATATTAAATTTGGAGGGACGGGAAGAGGGATGGGAATAGGAAAGACAGTAGAATGAATCAAAGATATCTTTCCTATGTTCATATATGAATACACGACCAATATACCTCCATGTCATGATCAATCACAGAATGGGATCCTACTTAGAATAAGTTATACTTCATGTATGTACAATATGTCAAAATACATTCTACTGTCATAAACATCTAAAAAGAACAATCAAAAACTAATATTTTAAAAATCTGCAAAATTTGGAAAAAAATTGGAGAACCTAAAATTTAATCAGGGTGACAATGCTCAGGACCACCACATTAAAACATTTGAAATGAAACAGTCCATTTTAATGGGAAATTACATCTCATCATAAAAGGCATACATTTGACAACTCTTCTTCATAGAATATGGGTCCTTTTTTTTTTTTCATATGGATGCTAGGCCCCTCATAAAGACAGGACTGCCACAATACATTACAAGCAAAAGTGCCTGAAGATTTATAAATGCATGGAGAGTGCAGCTCAAAGAGAGAAATCCCCTCCTCCAGGGTGCAAAACGCTAGATAATGAATCCTTGTGGAGGTGACATTACAAATTGGAGTCTGGAAGGAGAAAAGAAGTCAGGGAAATAAAGAGTTGTTATAAAATGAGTGATTGTGGTAATTAAGGTTATGGGTAAAGAAGGGCTTAGTTATTGCAATGCAAATAAATCTGGAGCATGTTTCAGCAATGAAACAAGGTGCTCTTAGAATCTGTCAAGTTCTTGCCTTTTTTGTTCCCATAAAACCTAATGCTCTACTCAGGAAGTATCTTCCTCTTATAAGACATACAGAAAAATAAAAAGGTAATTGCTAAAATATGAAAAGAGGCTTATACATCCACTTAGCTATCTTAGACCAGTTTTGGATTAAAGCAGCAAAAAGATATCAATCATATTTCTCAATCAGTATTTAGTGTATCATTACCAACCTTGGCAGGGATAAATGATATGTTTGTAGGTGATGGTAATGAAGATCACATTTCAAATTTAGATTGACGAAACTCAGAGCTTCAATTTGTAAAAGAATTTCCAAATGTGACACTGAATCTCTGAGGTGATGTTTCAATCATCAAGCTAGAATATAGTTTGGTTTAAAGTTCCATGTATAAATTGACTATAATTCTATTTTCCACTTCACAACTTTATATAATAAAGGTTTTAAAAACATTTATTTATTTATTAGTAATATTTTTTTGCTTCATTTGGGGGAAGAAGGGTTTGTCTTTTTTAAAACCATCCTATCATACTACTAGAAATCTTGTGATAAAAAGAATATAAGACAGCAAATAAGGAATTGTTTTAAAATTTTAAGTTCCAAATTCCTTTATATAACTATAAAAAATTTTCACTATACTAAAAATAATATTTGGTTTGTGATTATAAATTATTGTGAACTTAGCCTATAAAACTTAGAAATTAAAATTATAGGGGCACTAAAATGTTTTAAAATATATTTGTCTTTTCTTCCTCTTTTTTTCCCTTTATACACTAATTAATCTGCTGTGTGTTTTCTTGCAATGTTTCATTATATGTTCTTTTTTAAAAATTTTTTAATTTGTTTTAATTAGTTATACATGACAGTAGAATGCATTTATGTACTTTGATATATCATACATAGATGGAATACACTTTCTCATTTTTCTGAGTGTACATGTTGCAGAATCATATTGGTCATGCAGTCACATATATACATACAGTAATAATGTCTGTTTCATTCTACTATCTTTCCTATCCCCACATTCCCTCCCCTCCCCTCCCATCACTTCCCTCTACCTAATCTAAGGTGATGTTATTCTTCTCTAGTNNNNTAATGCTATTCTTCCCTAGTCCCCCCCCCCCGCCTTATTGTGAATTAGCATCCACATATTAGAGAAAACATTTGATCTTTGTTTTTTGGGGATTGTCTTATTTCACTTAGCATATTATCAAATTCCAACCATTAACTGGTAAATGCCATAATTTTACTCTTCTTTAAAGCTGAATAACATTCCACTGAGTATATATATCATATTTTCTTTATCCATTCATCTATTGAGGGATACCTAGGTTGGTTCCATAGTCTAGCTATTGTGAATTGAGCTGTTATAAACATCAATGTGGCTGCAAGCACTATGGCATGCTGATTTTAAGTCCTTTGGATATAAACAGAGGAATGAAATAGCTGGGTCAATGGTGGTTCCATTCCAAGTTTTCTGAGGACTCTCCATACTGCTTTTCATAATGGTTGAACAAATTTGCAGTCCCACCAGCAATGTATGAGTGTGCCTTTTCACCACATTTATATGTTCTTATGTAAAAAATATCCTTTGAATTGATTTTAGTAGCTGCATAATGACTCATCACATATACGTATATTTTTGTTCTTTTCAAAAATAAGAATAAATTTATTTATTCATTTTTTATTAGTCAAATGATTTTTGCAGATACATGGAAGTTAAAATTCAATAAAGTAGGGAGGGGAAAAAGAGAAATTTGGTAGATTAGACAAAGGGAATGGAGGAAGAATAGAATAGGAAAGATAGTAGAATGAATCTGAGATATCATATATTTTTTAATAATTATTTTATTTTTGAACAATTGTTGTATTTTCATATTTTTTCCATTCTGCAGTACACACACACCAACACACATTCACACAGAAAAGGAGGAAATATTCACTTCGATAAATCTTCTTACAATCTATTCATATTTGCATATATTATTTTCTTTACAGAGATTTCTAGAAGTAAAATCACCACATCAAAGTGCACAAGTGCTTTGGAAGGCTCTCCATACATATTGCTAAATCACCCTCCATTCTCCCTAGAGCAATTCACACTGTCATCAGTGGTTATTCTTAACTTAGCCAGCTTTGATTATCATTAGTGTTTCTAACCTGTGTCAATTTAATAGATGAAAAGAGAAATCTCATTTTGCTTCTCATGTTTTTCCTTACTCTGTCTCCAAGTTGGAATGGATTTTGTTTCATTTGTTAATTAGCCAGTGATATATTTTTTATTTGAATTGACTTTCTAATGTATTGTTTTTATAATACTGATATTTAGCAGTATATTTTAGGAGATATACATTCTAAGTTATTTTTTCTTTATCATTTCATTTTTCTGCAACTACAAATTCCTTTATTTTTTCATATTTTTATACTGCTTTACAGTTATGCAATTTTTAATCTTGACCTACTTCATTCTCAAAAATCTATATTCATGACATAATCACTTAAATGCTTACTTGTATTGTCTTCTATTTTTCACTTATTTTTAATGTTAATTCTTTGATTCCTAAATTTATTTCAACATTTCAGCATATTTTGCTAGGTCAAGATCTAAATTGAAATTTAATAAAGTTGCAGGATACGAAACCAACATATAAAAATCACTTGCATTTTTATAGACTAGCAGCAAATTAAGAATGCAATAACACCATTTACAAAAACATAAAAATACTAAAATACTTCAGAATAAATTTAATTAAGGAGGTAAAAGATCTGTGCTGAAAATATTTTAAAAAATTGATGAAAGAAGTTGAGATAGCATGTGACCATGAATTAGAAGAATTCATGCTGTCAAATGGTATGATACACCAAGTGATCAACAGATTCAATGCAGTGCCTGTCTAAATTTTTCACAGAAATAGAAAAAGCAATCCTGAATTCATGTGGAACCACAAAGGACCCAAAATAGCCAAAGTGATCCTGAGCATAAAGAATGAATCTAGAGGTACCTTGAAACACCTGAAAAGCTATAGTATCTTCTGGCTATCTACCCAGAAGTCAGATTGCTGAATCATAGGGTAGTTACATTTTAAAGTTTTTGAGGTCCTCTGTAGTGGCATAAAAGCATATGCATGGACTAATTAAAAGGATCAGAAAGTCTAGAAATAAACCCACATATTTATAGTCAAGGAATCTTCAATAAAGACACCTAGAATAAACAATGGAGAAAGCACAGTTTCTTCAATAAATAATGCTGGGAAAATCGAGTATTCACATGCAAAACAATGAAGTTGGATCCTTATCTCACACCATTTAAATAAAGAAAAAAACTAACAATACATTAAAGATCTAAATATAAGACTTGAAGCCATAAAATTTTTTAAAGAAAACAAGAGAAAAGTTCCATGACATTGGTCTTGGCAGTGAATTTTGAATATGGCTCTAAAAGCACAGGCCAACAGAAATAAAAATAAATAAAGCAGAGCTACATGAAACTGGAAAAGAAAGGGATAAACAAAATTAAAAGGCGATTTATAGAAGAAGAAGACATTGTAAACTATGTAAATAAAGGATTGGCATGCAAAATATAAGAAACTTACAACTCCAGAACAAAATAATAATAACAACAACAACAATGATAAGAATAACAACAAAACAAATAACCCTATTAAAAAATTGAAAGAAGACTTTAATAGATTTTTTTTAAAAAGTTGATATATAAGTGCAAATAGGTATATAATAAGGTACTCAATATCACCAGTCACCAAGAAATGCAAATTAAAACCACAGTAGATATCACATCACACCTGTTAGTATGGCTATTATCAAAAAGAAAAAAAGGTGTTGGTGAAAATGTGGAGACAAATGTAACACTTGTCCACAGTTGGTGGGAAAATAAATTAGTATACCCATTATGGAAAACACTACAGAGGATCTCAAAAAATTAAAAAGGAAACGACCCTGTGATTCAGCAATCTGAACTTCTGGGTATATAGCCCAAGGAAAATAAATCAATATGTCAAAAAGATACTGATTAATACTATCATTTCTGTTGCTATTATTCACAATAGCAAAGATATGGAATCTGTCTGTCCAATGACAGATGAATGGTTAAAGATACTGTGGAAGATGGCTAGGTCTTGATGGGTATGTTAATTAGCTTTATGATGGTAACTGTTTCACAATGTAAGGATTACTCAAAACAACATGTTATATGTTTTAAATATATTCACTTTATTTATCAATTATCCTTTAATAAATCTGGAAAAAGTCTATGTGATTTGTGGGGATGCATATATTGTATGCTCCAACCTTGTTAGGAGAGAAAGACTTCATGAAAGAGCTATATAATCTAAAAACTGATAGCTTACGAGATTGTGTATGTTTTAATAAACTGAGATTATTTTTCCATTTTCTCAAAATATTTATAATAACCTAAGCATAGCCACTTTTTTATTTATGGAAGCTAGACCATCCCTAAGTAGATAACTATACAAGTATATAAATATCCGTCTACTGGTCAGAAATTACAGGCAAATAAGAGTTCCAGTCATGATTGGAATCACTCTATTTCTCTAGTGTGTTATTTTATAATGCTTATTTTATCATACCATACATCATCTTATACAGGTTATATTTTTAATATATTCTGTAGTCTGTCTCAGAAGTCTTTATATTAACTCACTGATTAACCCCATATGTATGAATCACTGCTTTTATTGTTGTGATTTTATAATTGATGCATTTTACTTATGTATCTGATGGTACAAGTTTCTTATTTCCCTTTTTCAAAATAATTTTTCCAAGTGACTTAAGATTATTTTTCCAAATTCCAAATAATTTCCCATTGGAATTTTTAATGAGATAGCAGCTAATACAAAATGATTTGGGACATAAATAACATCTTTTTTAGTACTCAGTCTTCCCACCCATGAAAATGTTCTTTTTCAGGCTGGGCATATAGCTCAGTTGGTAGAGTGCTTGCCTTGCATGCACAAGGCCTTGGATTCCATCCCCAGCAACACACACACACACACACACACACGCACACAATGCTGTTTTTTCATTTGTTTAAATTTCCATGGCTCCTGCAGGAAGTTATAGCTTTATTTATGTGAATTTCAATTATTTCTCCTTAGAATTTGTAAGTTCTATTCATTTTATATATTTACATTGTCTTTACTAAGGACATTTCATTTTAAATTCTAACTGATCTTTATTGATCACTTAGGAAATATAGTACTCTTCTAATTGGGTGTTTTACTGGACTTTGTTATTAACTCTTAATAATTGATAATGCTGGAGCATTAAAAAATACTGATATAATGACATCCTTGCAATAATTTTGTTTCACTCTTTCTATAGACATAATTCTTTTTTCCTCTTGTCTCTTTCTGTGTTTCTCTTGTTTTTGACTTTTGACTAGAACTTACAGAAAATTGTTAAATAGAAGTGGCACTAGCAAACTTTATTGTATTATTTATAAACTAGATTGAATTTCACTGCATCTGTGTTTTCCAAAGTGTTATACTTGAAACATTAGTTTCAACAGATGCTCTGGGAGAGAGAATTTCATGTTTAAAAAAAAAAAAAAGAAGAAGAATTTTGTGAAACTTTTTGTTGAAGTATTACAACATATGTTTCCATGCTAAACATCTGAGAAATTCTATAGTTTTAAACCAAACTTTAAATTTGTTTTACTCCACTTTTTTCTAATAACAAATTTTCATCTTATTTAATTAAAAATGACAACGATTCACATTTCTTCAGATAAAATCATCTCTTAATAATATCAAATAATTTGATCTATTGATTCAATTGAAAGATATCAAGGATGAGAATGGAGAGGAAGAAGTTTTCTGTTGCAGGCAATAAGTGTTGTACTGTCTGAAAATAATTTAAAAGCAATAATGAAGCAACTATGTAATTCTCACCCCAAACATCTTCAATTGATCTGAGTTCTACATCTAGGTAAGTGTTCTTTACGTATGTGTATAACCTTCAAATCCATATTTCTTTTTTAATTACCTTTTTTAAAAAATATTTTTTAGTTGTTAGTGGACCTTTATTTTATTTATTTATATGTGCTGCTGAGGATCGAACCCAGTGCCTCACACATACTCAGGAGGCAAATACTCTACTATTGAACCACAACCCCAGCCCTATTAATTATCTTAATTACGATTGTATTCTACATGGAAGTTAATTTCAAATATTCCCCAATATATAGTGGCTCCTCACATATGCAGAATAAACTATAAATATTCATTTTAAAAGCTAGTTTTAAAGGGTAGGCTTGTTTGTATTTGATTAGGGCAGAATTTCTACCAGTATGGGGTTACCTAATACTGCATTTAAACAGTAAATTTGAAATAATAACAGCACAGTGATGACAATAGAGAAAAAACAAAACAAAACAAAAAAACAGACCTTGAAATATTTTAATTCTTGTAATTTAATGTGACCATTTGAAATTTTTATTTGTGTTTAAAATTTCAATCAGTAAAAAATAAAGTGTGTTATGAGATTCATATTTGCTAGGTGCAGATTTTTGGTTCCTATGTTTAAAATATTGCTAAATTAGAACAATATATTTAAGTTGATGTTTTAAATTATTATAATTTGGGAAGCAGAGCTGACTTCTTGTTCCCCTATGTCAGCACTCATTGGCTCAGGCTGGGAGTGACACATCTCCCATTAGCAGAAGATGTTGCCCCAGAGAAAGCTGCTAAGAGCAGTCAGCACTTGTCCTCTCAGAGCTCGGGAGGTCTGCTGGATTAGTTAAAGGCCCTCTGTGTGGATACAATACACTGCAGGATCAGGCTTTTCTTCCCATTTATTCCATTAAAGAGTTCTTCAATTTTAGTTTTTTGTCAAGAATACATGAGTAGACATAGAAAATGCCTCTATCCCTAAAATAGTCTTCTTCCAGGAACATGAAAGTTTTACCTAATTTAGGGAAGAGTCGAAATGTCTTTGTAGATGAGATTAAAGATTTTTGATGGGAAGATTAGTCTGAATTATTCAACTGGCTCTTTTTATTAATTTTTTAATTTGTTTTAATTAGTTATACATGAGAGTAGAATGCATTTATGCACTTTGATATATCATACACATATATGGGATATAATTTCTCATTTTTCTGAGTGTACATGTTGTAGAATCACATTGGTCAGGCAGTCACATATATACATACAGTCATAATGTCTGTTTCATTCTACTGTCTTTCCTATCCCCACATCCTTTCCTCTCCCCTCCCTTTACTTCCCTCTACCAAATCTAAGGTTATGCTCTTCTTCCCCCACACCCCACTTTATTGTGAATTAGCATCCACAAATTAGTTAATTTCAAATAATCCCCAATATATAGTGGCTTCTTGGATTTTTTCTTTCCTTAGTAAGTTTTTAGTATATATTGTCACTGGTAGTTCAGTGAGTCTCACTCTATACTATATTTTAATTAATTATCTCATGTTTATTTCCTTTATTAATTTACTCATAAGGTTCTCTTAAGCAGAGTCTATTTTGGTAAAAGTGGAAAGAAGTTTAGAAGTCTGCTTGTCCTGGTTCTGAAATCTAGTCCCTGAGTAAGTTACTTAAATCATTGAATTCACAAGTTCTTAACACAGTGAAAATACACAGTTTTGTAAGGGATAATTGCACAGATTAAATGAGAAACACATGCAGAATGATTGGCATTGATTCAAAAGCTAAATTCCCTCTTTCTTACACTGAATAAGTAGTATATCCTTTGGTATCCTTAAGTAAATGCTTGTTTAATTGAATACAGATTATGTTAAAACTTTAAATTGACATATTAAAGATAATAATTGCCAAAATAATAATTGCCACATTATACATTTTAAAAATTTAATTGAATATATATGACAGCAGAATACATTTTGATTCATTGTACACAATTGCAGCACAACTTTACATTTCGATGGTTGTACACTATGTAGTATCATACCATATGTGCAGCATACATGTATCTAAGGTAATGATGCCATCTCATGCTACCATATTTCCTGCTCCCAAGCCCCTACCCACCTTCTCCCTCCCCTTTGATCAATCAAAGTTCCTCCATTTTTCCCATGTCCCCCCAATTACGGATCAGCATCCAATTATCAGCGAGAACATTCAGCATTTGTTTTTTAGGGATTGGGTTACTTCGCTTAGCATGATATTCTCCAGCTCCAATCATTTACTTGCAGATGCCATAATGTTATTCTCTTTTAATGCTGAGTAATATTCCATTGTGTATATAAACCACAGTTTCTTTATCCATTCATCTATTGAAGGGCATCTAGGTTGCTTCCATAGTTTAGATATTATTAATTTAGCTGCTATAAACATTGATGTGGCTGTTACTATAGTATGCTGATTGTAAGTCCTTTGGGTGTAGACAGAGGAGTGAGATAGCTGGGTCAAATGGTGGTTCCATTCCAGGTTTTCTAAGGAATCTCCATACTACTTTCCAGATTGGTTGCACCAATATGAAGCCCCAGCAGCAATGAATGAGTGTGCCTTTAAATGTTACCCTTTAGAGTAAAAGGTGACTTGGGGTATCTTTAGGACCATGAGAGCTAAATATTATTTTTAATATTATAGATCATTTCTTTATGATGGAGCTGTCCATTCCCAGCTGTTACTAACACTTTTAAATCCAGTACTTTGTTTGCAGTCCAAACCCCGCAAAAAGAATCAGTAATAGCTTGATCCCTTTGAGTGTGTCTAGATGTGTGATATCTATTTGGTGTGGCCTGGAAGTTGCTGTCTGTTTTTGTATGTAGTAGGAAGCCTGACTGATGCTTGAGGGGATGAAAATGCTAATTACCCTAATTGCATCAGGGCACGAGATATACATGCACTAAAACAACACACCATACTCCATACATTTATATATGTATCAATTAAAAATAAAATAAAAAATAATAATAAGCACATACAAGTGACATTCCCAGGAAAGAGGATGATTTCTGGGCCTCATATCAAGAAACGTTGGTAAGAAAGAGGATGTGAAAAAATGAAAGTCAATCAACTCAAAAGAAAGGGGGCTTCAAACAGCATTAGAGGAGATAGAGTAATATTTGACAGGCATTTTGGTGATCCACTGAGCCAGCACATACTAGATAGGTAGAAACACTAAAGAATCTTAAATTGAAAAGAAGGTGGCTTAGGGTACTCCTGTTGCTGCTAGAGTGAACTCTCTGGGGTTCATAAACTGATCAAATTTGCCTCTAGACCTACTATGAGTTTGTATTCTAAAACCATCAATGTGGCTTTTAAGTGGTCTTTCTTTGCTTGTAGATTCTGACTAGCAGCAAATTTGTGTCTATGTATGTATAATATTTTACAGTATATTTATATATGTATGTGCATGATGTATCTTCTGTGAATACTAGCCTATTACAGGGCTATTTGGAAATAATATGACTGATTTTATTTTTCTTTATTTTTTTTTCTCTGCAGTGCAAGGAATTGAACCCAGGGACACTTTACTGTTGAGTAACATCTCCAGTACTTTTTATTTTGAGACCAGGTTTTGATAAATTGCTGAGTGTCTCACTAAATTGCCCAGGCTGGCCTCAGTCATGTGATTCTCCTGCCTCAGCCTCTCAGGTTGCTGATAATCCAGGCATAGGCCATCATGCTCAGCAATATGACTAATTTATTAAGAAGTTTGTAAGGGAGGGAAGTTTGCTAATTTTTTTTAAGTTACACACACACACACACACACACACACATATGGGAGTATATTACAGTTTAAAAAGTTCTAACTACATTATTGTGTTCCAACAATCCTGTAAAGTAACTATATTTCTCACATGTTCAAAAATCTTAAAAGCTTCATAATTTCTCCTAATGTCTTTCAACTAGTAAACGTAAGTGTTGTGGTCCACATTCAGAGACACCCATGCTCTTAATAGTTCCCTACGCTTTTTTCAAGAAGCAGCCTGGGATCTTAAATGACAGAGAAGTCAGGAAGCCATGTGCCCCATAACTCTACAGGAAGGTAAGACTGACAGGAGTGAGAAGGTACACATGAGGGTTAGGAATATCCTAAACTTTAGCCTAGTTTATGGTTGGATGTATTTTTAGGCGACCTTAAGATTAAATTTATTCGCAGACTGGAAACAAGACAAACTCATCTCCCCCTCAACACTGGCTTGGACAACAATATGAACAAATGCCTGCATTTTCTTGGGTCTCAATTCTTTTTTGCTTGTGCAAAAATTATTATTGTAATATCATCTTCATAAAATTTTGTGATGAATTTTGAGTATTTCCCATGTCAATTTTGGGTTTTTTTTTTTTGGTGCCAATGGATATATTTTATATCATTATTCCTTCTGATTCAGTACATTTTAAAACTCAAGCTTATCTCTGGATTCTGTGGGTAGGCAAATCACATTTTCTTTATCGTTTTTCAATCTGATGCATCTGCCTTCATAAATCATATATAGAGTTGATAAAAGCAAAGAGCACAGCCTTAGGAAAATCCAACATGTCGGCAGCTATTTATAACTTGACAATTTATGAGGACAAATGTCTCCATTATATAAATAATTCATTTGCATTTCATTTGCTTACACACCATTATTCCTATAAGTTTGTCACAAAAAGAATGGTGATTGATTTAATCTTCTTTGCTGGCACAATGCGTAAACCTGAGTACGATGTATTCCTTCAGCCCTGCTTGCCAGAAAGGTAATACTAATCTTTTATTTTGTAAAAATATGCCTGAATTTTAGCCAAAGGCCAGTGATCCACAGAGACATAAAGAGCCCTATGAGTACCTCAGCCTTGAGCTTTTCTGTATACCCCAGTGATCATTTGGCTGCTTCCACTGGAGTCAACTGTCTTTGAGTGGAAAAGTGAACCGTCCTTAGATGTTATTCAGCCCTCTATCCTCTCTCTCATCAGCTAAGAGTAGGAGCAATGGAAATGCTTCAGGGCATCTGTGTCTGCTCCTGTAGAGGGAGAATGAGTGCATCAGACAACTTCTGTTCCCACCATGACCTCCCACTTGGGTGTTTCATGTCAATTACTTGTTGTGCATTTTGAACATCATTTATAAAATATTATAAAATAAATCATTATAAAAATCATTATAAAATAAAATAATAGATGTCTCTAATTATTTATAAAGTAATTTATAAATATTTGAAACCATTGTTATTTATAAATGACAAAATCAAAATCATTTATAAAGAAGGGTGGACCCTGTGCTTCATCTATGTGTTTCGTCAGCTGTGCTTAAGATTGGAAGCTGTATTTCTCAGAACCCCTTTCCCTGTGTGGTTACAGAATAGTGTTGGCCAACAAAGGAAAGGGTGTAAAATTTGCAAGAGAAAAATGAATCTAGAGCCATTACTCTTGGAAGGAACTTTGTAGCTAGACACCAGGATAGTAGACCAGAAGCATCCAAGGAACTCCAGCTTATCTTCACTCTCCTCCCTCTGAATCCATCTTGCCTGCCTAATTCCTGCTGCTGTCACCAAATCATAATCCCAAGCCCACCACCAGGCACTTGGCTGTATGTGCTGAGAGGCCTGCTTTATCCATGAGCACTATCTTCCTGGGAAAAGGCACTTAGTACAGACCTCCCCTAAAGTTCTCCCTTCACTACCCACTTAGATTTCCAGAGGTATTTTGCTTCTCGATTTTTTCTGAAAGCTCTACCATGTCCTCATATACCAGTGCTTTAGGCCAATATGGTTAGTAACTATTTCTCTAGTTACTAACTATTTCTCTAGTTACTATCTTTCTACTTCTACTTCTAGACCTGTACCCATGTGAACTTCCATTCCTGTCATACACACCCAGTTTCCCTACACTCATCAATAGCTGAACTCTAAATGGTACAGACTAGGACGCATAAGGTCTGTTTCAGTTCTAATATAAAATGGTTCTATAATTTCTGTCACAGATTCAGTTATTAACTTGAAAGTGATTTTATTTCTTCATTTCTCACAACAGGTCTATGAAGTAGGTATCCTTAATAGGCCCATTTTACAGATGAGGAAACAAATTTTAAGGTTATTATCTAGTTTGACTCATGAAATTTGTTGTGACTATAATTCAAACCCTAGTGTCTCTCCCTGGAATAGAAGGCCTCGGGGTAAACAGAAAACTACAAATCCACAAGTGAGTCTCAGAGCATCTGTGGACACTTAGAAAGTGTGCGGTATAGTAAGCATTTTTCTAAGTAGAAGGGTTGCATCGTTTTTAACACATTCATAAAGAATTCAGCAAATGCAAACAGGTTAAAATCAATGTTTAAAACTGCACTGCTTAATAATAAAATCAGTGGCCACAGATGGCTGCTTAAATTTAAATTAAATTAAATTAAATGGAAAATTCAGTGTCTTTGTCACTCTGGACACATTTTAAGTGCTCAAGAGACACACTTACCTGAATGGCTACTCTATTAGATAATACAGATGGAAAATATTTTCACCATTCCATAAATTTCTGTTGGAGGGTGCTGCTTTAGAGGATAATCAACATTGTATGAAATTGCACAAGATCCACTGCTCTGTCTATAATGGGGGGCCTAAACCCCTTCCTTACCTTTTTCTGCTCCTCCCAATCTCTCCCCAAAACAAGAAATTTCCATTCAAGTAGAGCATCAAATTCATTGAGCAGCTTAGTACAAGCTCTATTTTTTTTTTCCTTATAAAGGTCAGTGCTTTTTGTACAGCGTGATTGCATGCAGAGTTGAAAAACAGATCCAATTCACCTACAGAGCCACATAAATATTTTAAGACTGTGTTTTATAAACTGTAAACTTTATTATAGGCTTTGGTTCCACAGCAGGTAAAGTCTATATATCATCCAGTCCCACCACTCTTGGCTATTGTTTTAGTAACCTGCTTCTTCACTGGTGCCATATACTACCCAGCAGATTGGATTAACAGCTCTCCAGGGTCTCCTTCTACCTTACAGGAGAATTACTGATTGAACTAGAAGCAAATCTCTCTCCTATTCTGACTTATGTACATGAAAGAAAACACCTAGGATTTACCAACAGCACAATAGACTACAAACAGGAAGCCAATCCCTCTCTTCAGGGAAAACACTGAAGAGTTTATCATCCTTTCAGGCCAGAAAGGTGTTGAATAGTGAACACATACCTTTACAGCTGCAGCAGACTTCTTTGCATTTTAAGGAGCAGCATAATAGCATCCCCAATTAGGAACTAATTAGAGAAATAAGTAGAGGTTTTAGAATTTTGGCAGCTATCCCTCCTGACCTGAAAGCAATCAAAATCACTTGAAATTCACCTGCATATAGAAGGACTGGAGTAGATAGCAACATTGGCTCTGTCAAAGAGGAAATGCAGTTCTTGCCTGAAAATTCTTTAACATCTTTCCTACTCAGAATTTTCAGGAGTAGGTTCTCTGACCAACACAATATTATTGTAAAATGTTTTTCAAACTAAGAAGTAGGTTGAAGCAAAATTTGAAATACTTTTAAGTGGTTCACCATCTAGTAAACATTAACTGCTGGCTTTTCATAGACAGCCCTTACTATCATGAAGTAGCTTCCTTCTATCCCTAGTTTGTTGAATGTTTTGATTCAGGAAAGGATATTGAATTTTATTGGATGCTTTTTCTACACCAAGTGCAAAGATGATGTTGGTTTTGCTCTTCATTTGGTTAATGTGGTGTATTACATTGATTGAGTTTGGTAGGTTGAAACCTCCTTGAATCTCAAATAAATCCCATTGAGTCATGATGTGTAATCCTTTCAATGGGCTGTTGAATTTGGTTTGCAAGTATTTCTTTGAGGATTTTTGCATCAATATTCATCAGGGATATTGATCTGTAGATTTCTTGTACTATCTTTGGCTTTGGTATCATGCTAGTGCTGACCTCATAAAATGAGTTTAGAGGTACTCTCCTTTTCTTCCATTTTTGGAGCAGTTTGTGTAGAATTACTGTGAACAATTCTTTTAAATGGTGGGTAGAATTCAGTGAAGCCATCTGGTCCTGGGCTTTCCTAGTCGGGAGGCTTTTTGGTTATTGATTCAATCTCCTAAGGAGACATAGCTTTGTTCTGACTTTACATTCTTCCATTATTCTGTCTTGGCAGGTTGTACATTTCCAGGAATTTATCCATTTTTTCAGAGCGAACCAATTTGTTCATGCATATTTATAATAGTAGTCTCATATTCCTTTTTATTTCTGTGGCATCAATTTTGTCTCTTCTTTCACTTCCGATTTCAGTTGAGTCTGTCTCTCTCTCTCTTTCTCTCTCTCTAGTTTAGCTAAGAATTTGCCAATTTTGTTGACCTTTTTACTTAAAAGGACTCAGCTTTATCAATTTGCTTTATTGTTTTTCTCTTTTTTATTTCAATTATTTCTGTTCTAAACCTACTATTTCCTTCCTTTGGCTAACCTGGAATTTGGTTTGGTCTTCTTTTTCTAGTTCCTTGAAGTACAGAGTTGGGTTGTTGATTCAAATTCTTCTTCATTTTGACTGTAAACATTTACAGCTATTAACTTTCCTCTTAGGACTATTTTTGCTGTATCCCATAAATTGTGGTTTACTGTGATTTTTTTTCATTCATTTCAAATTAACTTCTAATTTCTCTTGTAATTTCTTGTTTGATCCATGGCTTATTTAAAAGTGTGTTGCTTAATTTCCATAAATTGGTGGAGTTCAGTTTTCTTTCTGTTATTGATTTCTGGTGTCACTCCATTCAGGTCAGAGTAGATACTTAGTATTACTTAAATCTTCTAAAATTTGTTGAGACTTAATTTTTTGCCTAATCTATGAACTATCCTAGAAAATGTCTGATTTTATGCTTGAGAAGAGTGTGCATTCTGTTCTTGTTGGACCCAATATTCTGAATATGTTTGGTCCAATTGAACTATAGTGTCACACAAGTCCTCTGTTTCCTTTTTTACTAGTTGTTCTACCTACTATTAAAAAGGCTTGTATTTGGGGCTGGAATTGTGGCTCAGCAGTAGAGCGCTCGCCTAGGATTGGCGGGACCCGGTTTCAATTCTCAGTACCACATAAAAATAAAGGCATTGTGTTGTGTCCATCTACAAAAAAAGATTCATTCTCTCTCTCTCTCTCTCTCTCTCTCTCTCTCTCAAAAAGGCTTTTATTTAATATCTTTTAATACTTTTGCATTTATTAGTTTTTCTCTCTTCAATTTTGTCAGTATTTGCTTTAGATACTTAAAAGCTGATATGTTAGGCCATACATGATTATAATTACATCTTGCTGGTGAATTGACCCTTTCATTATTCTATAGTGTGCTTATTTCTCCCTTGTGACAGCTTTTGAATTGAAGTGTTTTGTCTAATGTAATTATGACCACCCTGATATTGTTTGCTACATGGGAATATATATATATATATATATATATATATATATATATATATATATATATATATATATAT
>NW_025999941.1:776722-873229 GCF_001458135.2 Marmota marmota marmota | reverse complement strand
ATATATATATATATTCCATCTTTGTATCTCAGCCCATATATATCATTAGATCTAAACTGAGCCCTTTGTAGTCAGCATTCACTTCGATATTGTTTAGTCAATCTGTTTGCTTGCAGAGTTTAATCCATTTACATCTAAAGTAATTACTGATAGGAAAGGACTTTTATTACCATAGTTTTGCTTTTTGTATGTCTCAGGAATTTTGTTCCTCTTTTCCATTCTTACTGCCTTTTTTGCTTTATTTATTTGATTGTGCCATGTTTAATTCCTTTCTCATTTTCTTTTTTGTATCTTCCATCAGTATTTTCTTTGTGGTTACTATGGAAATTAACAAAACATCTTAAATCTATAGAAATCTATTTTAAAAAATAAAGCTCCAATCACAAAAAAACTACTCATTTTTCTCCATTTCCATTTTGCCCCAACATTATTTTTGATGTCTATAATTACATATTTTGATATTGCATATCAATGCAAATAGATTTATAGTTTTGTGTGTGCTATTGTTTTCTAAAATCTACATCATACTTTAAAATATTGTACACACCACTTTTACAATACAGTAGGATTGTATATTGGGTCTATATATTTGTCTTTACCACAGAGCTTTTCATTTGCATGTTTTTATGTGATTGTACAGTGTCTTTTCATTTAAACTTAGCTTTTTTTTGGTAGGGAAACCTTTTGGTTGTGAACTCCCTCTGCTTTTCCATATCTTGGGAAGTTTTAATTTCTCGTTCATTGAATGACAGTTTTGTTGGGTGTAATATTCTTGCTTGGCAGACTGTTCTTTTAGCACTGAGAATAAATAGTTCTGCTCCCTTCTGGCCTACAGGAGTTTTGTTCAGAATCTACTGATAATTTTGTACATGCTTCATTGTATGTGATGAATCTTTTATTCTATTGCTATTTTCAATATCTCTCCTTCTGATGGTTGATGGTTGAATTATAATATGAATAAGTGTGGCTTAACTTGACTTTGTTTAGTTACTTGTATATCCACTTCTTTCCCAAAATTTGAAAAGATTTTTAGCCATTCTTCAAATTGACCCTCTGACTCCTTTTCTCACATTCTTCCAGAAGTTCAATAATGCTTACATTGTTCTGTTTGATGGTACCCACTGAATCCTTTAGGCCCTTTTCATTTTGTTTTGTTATACTTAAATTTTGTCTCCTCTGACATGATAATTTCAAGTAATCCGTTTTCGAGATTGATAATTCTTTGTTGTGTTTATTCCAGTCTGATGACGTTAAATCCCTCCAATTTGACTTTCTATTATACTTTCTAAATTCACAACTGAATTCAGAACTCAATTCCTGCATTAACAGAGTTTTGTAGTCTACTGAAGGATACAAATGTATAGACAGACACTCAAAGCCCAATATAAGCACTCTAAAAAGGGTAAATTGTAGAATATGAAGGGGAAATTAAGGGTGGGCTTTAAATGCCAAATGAGGTAAAATCACATAATAAATGCCTGATATTTTTGTTGAGCTGAATAGAAGAGGGAGTACACTCATACCCATTGTGCCAAAGACAGTCAGCTCTTGTATAATATAAAATAATATAGTTTAAAAATTCTTTGACTCTTCTAAGACTTGAGAAAAGCAACAAGCAAAAATAAAATAAAATAAAAATAAATGCTTCTTTTAATATTCCAAGTAAAGGGAGCACTCTACTAAGCTCACTGGCTCGTCACATCATTATCCTTTTTGAGTGAGCTCTTCATTAATAATCTAGACATTTTATTTCTATGTGTGTGTGTGTGTGTATATGTGTATGTATACCCTACAAGAAAACAATTGAAAATATAAACATTACATCAAAAGTATTGATTGCTTGGTACAATATTTTGTATAGCTTTTAAAAATCATCCTCAGTCAATAGGTAGATTTTGAGGTTAAAAGTAATTATAAAATATAGAATTTGTTTTATCTGGAATTTCAGTTTTGCCACCATCAGATATGTTCAGTTACATTTCATGAACTTTAAATGGGACCCTAACTTATTGCATGGCTCCTCAGAGAACCCTTGTGTAAATATTACATAAGTATGGCTTATACAATTTAATTTAAAATTTTAGTAATATTGATGTTCAAATAAAAACTGAAATATATCATTAAACTTAACAATGATAAAAATACATCTACTTGAAGACTCCGAGTGCTATGAATTGTAAATTTACAAACAAGCAATGCCTTACAGTCAGTCTTGACAAAGCCTCTGGCACCATGCCAAAAATAACTTAAAGGGATTCTTTGTTAACTAGCACAAATTGAAGTCATTTAACATGATACATTTATAATTGCTACACATCTGTATTATACTATATATGAGTACTTTTTGTGTGCCTGGTTTCTTGAAACGACTGTTGAATAACCCAACGGATGAATAGTTGTTTGCAATGTTTTAATTCCATGTGATATTTTAAAGCTAATTTTGAAAAAAATGATTGCAATATATTTGCATTGCATTTGACCTCCTACTGACAGGTTGAAAACTGTATTGTTGATAACCTGTGATTCTGAAAGTAAAGTATATATTATTAATGCCTTTCCTAAATATTTAATTTTTAAAAGTATATATTAATTCAAACTTATGTTAATAGTTGAGTTCATACCTAATGCTGGATATTTTTCAGATACTTAATAATACTATAATTTCAGACCAGAAAAAAAAATTTAAGAAAACAAAGAAGATTTAGAGCCTGAAAATTCTGATATTCACATGATTTACTTATTTATGTAGCAATATGTAATATAAAATGCTATTTTATCATGATAATCAACATTGAAGATGTTTTTTTAAGAGAATATGACATCAAAACAGAACTAGAGGAACTTTATTAATAGTGTGGCAATTATGGACCCTACACAATGGATGGTTTAAGGGAACAAGAGGTGGCCAGGACTTGATTCATTGTATACCTCCAATTTTATTCCAAAAAAGTCTTTTGCTTTACCTCTGACCTTTCAGGTATGAAGAGCGGAGTCAGCAAATTCCCTTAATGAATATTTTTAAAATGATACTGGGAGATCCTACAGAGGGACTTGTGGAAGCAAAAAATAGTGTCAGGGAAATGAACAAGAGAATTCTTAGTCATGAAAAATGAAAAAAGCATCTAACATTCTGACAGGAGTGACCACTGACCAGGGACAGTTGGTGTCTTGGTGTTGTTATTGTTGTTATGTTGTATTGTATTATGTTTTGCTGCAGGAAGACATCTGCTCTTTGTTTCTCACTCTTTTCGTGAATTGTTTAAAAACAAAAGAATAGAAAAAGATTCTCTTAAAATATATGACACAGACATTATTTGGATAGCTATATTGTATTTTTTTTAAAAAAAAGAGAGAGATTTTTTCTAACTGGGAGAGAATATGTTCAAAAAACTGAGAAAGAGTGCAAGAAATTCCACCCAGAACCAAATGGATGAGAAAATTATTTTGTCATGTCTTTCAACTTCCCTCTCAGCTTTTGGAATTTCATGTATCCACTCTCTGTTGAATATTTTATAATCACCAACCTCTGTCCTTTAAAGCATCAAAGTCAAATGCATTAGAATACAGACATGGAAGGTCATAGGGCTGCCAGGGTTTAAAGGAATGATCATTTTATAGCACTGCCAATAAGGGAGGAGCTCTTTGGGTGTGAGCATGATTTTCCATGGCTCCTTGAGTCTTGACTTTTGGCAGCCATTTACTCCACTATAGAATTATTAGGATTTTTTTTTTATACAAAGTTTGAGCCAGGGAGTTGTTGATCTCTAAGCAGTGGCTATACAAATCCTGGAGAGAACTTCCAACTCAATGGTCTTGTATGTGTGATAAGTTTCATGCTTGAACCTAATGTTTTAAAGCCTAACTCAACTAGGTGAAAACTTTTTGATAAGACTGAAATCCTACATGGTCCACATTTTTAAAAAAAAAATTGTTCTGGTAAGTGTTACCAGGTGGCTTTTTCATTAGTCCTATGAATCTTTTTTAAAAATAATTTTTAGTTGTCAACGGACCTTTTTTGTTTGTTTGTTTGTTTGTTTATATGCAGTGCTGAGAATCGAAACCCAGTGCCTTACACATGCTAGGCAAATGCTCTACCACTGAGCCACAACCCCAGCCCCAGTCCTATTAATGTTATCTGTCTCCCAAGGTTCACCAGTGCTTCCTTGTATCCACCCCTGACCACACCGTCCTTCAAATATCTTTCTCACCACTCATTCCCTATAAGTCTTTTATCTGTTATTTGTTTAACCCTTACTAAATGATCTCCAAAATTTTACTTTTCAAGGATCTATTGTGTTGCCTCATCTAAAGTTTAATCGCTGAAAAGCAGAAATCATTCTTCTTGTAATTTTTTTTCTCTGGTCTATGAATTTGTTGATGTCTCAGTCTAGTAGTTCTCTGCTTGGATTGATTATATTTAGTCCAACTTGACAAAAATACAGTGAGCATCTGCTATGTGGTAAAGAATGGAGTTTCAGAGAGGAAAAAAAAATAAGATTCCTGCCCTCATGAAGATAAATGACTAGTGGAGAAAGAAACAAAAAGCTTAGCTTCTAGCAGCCAAGATCATTTCCAACAAAGCACATTAGATTGTGAGGCCCTTGAGAACCAAGACTGTACTTATTCATGTCTGAGTCTTATGCATGTAGCTCAACCCAGCCCCGACTTTACTCTTGGGCATTAGTTGAGTATGTGCAATGGACTATGTGACGTTTCCACTTAATAGGCGTCTCATGCTTAGCGTGGCCCTCAGAAAACCGTTGCTGCCCTCATTCCACAGGAAGTCTGCTTCTCCCATGAGCCAATGACCATAGCTTCTGCCCAGCCACTAAAAGCCCATAGGAGTCACATTAAATCCACATCAGCAAACAATCACATTGATTTTAGACCTGAAAAAATATGCTCAGATGTCACCGTTGCCACAGTTGAAAGCACCAAGTATTTCTCTGTAATTACCACAACCATCTCCTCATCCATCTCCCTGCTTCTACACTCACCTCCTCTGGGTTCTGGTTTTTTTCCACACAAAAGCTCATTCCCACCTCAAGGTCTTTGTCTTTACTGTTACCCTTTCCTGGAGTTCTCTTCTTTTTAAAATAAGAATTGTATCTCATTCATCACTAAATCAACCCCAATTGGAGATTCCCTGGTACAAAATAAGAGCTTGGTATTTATTGAAAAAAACAGTGAGCAAAATTTTGTTTGCTGTTTCGTACATGGTAGCAATGAATAAATAAATGGTTTGAGCACCCACTATTTATGTGGCTAGAAGTTGATATAATCTGGCCTCAAGAAGGTTATGACTTCAACATATTTGATTATATGAGCTGTCTATGTAAATAAATGAATAACCCTGTGATTGAAATTATACATCTTACATTAGCTCAGGAAACCAGTGGATGATACCGCAGTAGTTAAACAGCAGTTTTTCTCTTCAGTACCTGCTTTTATGTTAATAGAAGCTTATTCTCAACCAGTCATGACTTCCGTTAGCCCTTTAGAGTTGGAAAAGTTCCCAAATGAGGAAGCATCAATTTTATAATTTATCTTAACAAGTCAGTGATTTCCTGGAAGCTGAAATTGAAGTTTGAAAAAAGGGTTGGATTTTCCCCCT
Source organism: Marmota marmota marmota (assembly GCF_001458135.2). Lineage (NCBI taxonomy): Eukaryota > Metazoa > Chordata > Mammalia > Rodentia > Sciuridae > Marmota > Marmota marmota. The sequence goes on along the minus strand of NW_025999941.1, from coordinate 867,615 downwards.
GCTTTAGAGCCTTGTCCTATCTTAATCCTTTTCTGTATCTCAGATTTTTAGAATTTTTGCCTGAACATTGGGGATAATAAGAGTAACATATCAAGGAGTAGCCATATGGACTTTAGTAAGTAGTGTTCATAAATTAATTAGGACAGAGTCTGGTATCTACTAAATCTTTGTCTATAATGATGGGATAATGATAGTGGTGGTGATGTGTTATGGTACTTCTAAGCTCTCAAGAGCTTTATAAGTATAAAGGAGGAGGAATCAAACGCTTGGTATTTGAAAATATTTGATTTATATAACTGTATTATTTTTAATATTTCACTAGGTGCATACTAAACACTCAATGATGCTTTTTTTTGAAAAATCATGTTCAGGGTCAGAAAAATCAATAAATATATTTGTAATTTATTTTTTGTTATAAAAGATCATTCACAGTTCACACCATCTGTAAGTTTTCCTTATTACTTTTTTTTTCTTTTTTGGTGGGGAAGAAAGTCCTAAATATTCCTTTAATTAATTAAAGGAGTTAATTAATTAGTTAAGTTGTCTGGTATAGCACATAAATCAAATTTTGTTCTAACCAAATTAAAATTTTATTCATGATTCCCTTTTAAGGAGTAAATTTAAGTTAGAGGCTGGAATTCTCAGTCAAACATATCATGTTTGATATGGAAGTGGGAGTTATTTTATCTGCATTTGTCCTGGATTTCTCTGTATCCTCTCTATTTTTCATAGTTTTCAGTACTTTAACGTGGCTCAGTACAAGATATCTTTTGCCTAAATGAATAAACGTATTCAGGAATGATATCTATAAGCTTCCTGTGACCTCAGAGCCTGATGTGTAGATATTATCAAGTTCTTCAGTCATGTAACATAAATCATTGATCATAGATGCTATTACTGATATCATGGCCTCTTCACCTTCTTGAAGCTCTTGCTTAAAGAACTTCCCCACTGCCAAGACTAGACCCAGGCTGCTTAGCACAAAGCTCCTGCTTTTCAAGCCCAAATTTTAGGCTGCCCACTGGCAAAGAAGCTTGTCATGTGCTCTCTGAGCCTGTGGTCACTTTATCTAAGCTCCCTATTGTGGAGGGTTTCTGGCTTCCTGTTACCCCAGGCTCCCACATAGATTAGCCACCAAGGGCCTCCTCATTCATGCTGAGTACCCCTCAAGTGACCTTGGGCCTGATGGAGACTGGCTGGCTTCACTCCCCTGTAATTTAAGCTGACAGCTTTGTTGAGGAGGATGCTCTTGCCACAGAGAGCATCATGCATTAGAAGCATCAGCCCTTCTCCTTCCTCATATACTTTCTAAAATCTCCTGTGACAATATCCAGGTAAGTTCTCAAAATGTGTTTCTAGAATGAGTCTCAAAAACAGTGATTCAAAACAGACAGTACTTCATCAAAAACTTAGGTGAAAAGCTTCAAATGTTTTTAATTTCTATTCAACAGACTAAAACTTGGAACACTGAAGAGGTACACTTTTGTCTGTGAAATGGGTCCTCTGCTCCAAATGTACCTACCAACATTAAAACTAGGGATTGATTAACAGCCCCTTAGTCTAGTATTTGTTGAGAGCTTTAATTATAATCTTATGGAAAACATAATCTAGGCATTGGGGTCTGTCACTTTTTTCCTGCACTGGTTACTTTCCGATGTAGTCAACCCCAGGCCCAAAACGATGAGATATTAGGTAGATTCTCCCTAATCTGGAAAAACCTGTCATTTCTACATAGCATGTCAAATGAGTGAAACTAGCCCCTGAGGGTAAGTTAAATACCAGGTATTCAGCCTGCTTATGTAAGCTTTACTGAGTGTAGATAGTTAGATTCTTCTTGGGCTTTCTCTGTCCTCTCCAATTTCCTCTTAGAACTATATCTGAGCTCAAACATAATTGCCGAAGATCTTGTCTCTTTGTCTTTTTCTGCCAGCTCTTTCCTCTGCCCTTAGTCTAGATATCTCTTGTATTAATATAATTACCTCTTTTATAAGACCTTGACATTCAACCTCATTGTGAAAAGCACAAACAATATGCTTAGCACCACTAAAATTATGGCCCTGAAGTTCCTTCAAGTTACTTATGACATCTTATCTGTGGCTATTTTGACTTCTGGACTCTTCCTTTAGTCTATTCCAACCTCTGAGAAATGGATCCAGACATTTTACATGGCTTACATAACACAGTGTCAAAGCAGAGCAAAACTCAAGGTTATATTCCACAGCTAATAACAGCTTCTTGGTTTGAGTGTCCCTAAAAGTGAGAACAGTAATAATAATTCTAAGTAATCCTAAAATAATTCAATTTTCCTGACTTCAGGGCAGGAGAAGAATGTTGTTTCCTCTATTTGACCTTCAAGGGTCATTGATGCAAAACTAAGGTCTTTGAAGACAGGGGATATGGCCGAAGAAAGCACTCTTCATTTTGAGAGAGAGAGAAAAGGGCTTAGGTAGCCAGGGCAAGATGGCAAGTGAGGAGGTCAGGGGCAGGGCCAGAACAAAGGAGTATGGAGAGGGTCTTCCACTGAGTTCAACTTCCTGGACACAAGTGGAGGACCCAATCAGTCAGACACTTCTGCACTCAAGCTCCTTTCCAATAGAAAAACTAAAACAGATGCGAGGATGCAGCAGGCACCCGATCAATAATACTGAGGAAAGTGTAGACAGGGGAGTAGATAAGGAAAGAAGGAAATTCCAGAGATCATAAAATAAGAACAAACCAAAACTCTCCACTGGATTCCTAGGTCTGACCCTTCTTTTCAAAGAAGTCTGTCTCTGTCGCTTTTGCAATGAACCTGCTGCTTGCCTGCTACCACCTTTGTGCCCTGCACTTCATTCTTTGCTGAATAGAGACAATGAACCCAGCAAACCTAGATGGTAACAGAACGGGAGGCTTCATCCAGGAAAAAAAGCCATTCACTTAAATGCTAGTAACAATCATGGTAAATGGCTGATGAGACCTGGAAAGTGACTGTTGATCATCGGGCACTTCTGTGACTCTCTGAGGCTGGAAGTCCCCAGCCATGACTAGCATGGCTGAATTCCCAGACAGGTTTTTTTTTTTCTTTTTTTCCTTTCTCTCTCTCTCTCTCTCTCTCTCTCTCTCTCTCTCTCTCGTCAGGTAACAACAGGAGTAATAGTCCCCAGAGTCCATGAAAGAATCAATAACATTTCTTTTCCTCCTGTGGGAACAGTTTGTCAGTTGAGGCTAGGCCACTCCTAATTCATCTTTACCTTATGCAGAGACCTTGTCCTTTTAGTCAGGATAATTACCCTGATCAAAAGGCCCTATAACAGAGGAACTGCTTATCTTTTTGAGATATTTGAGAAACCACCTATCTTCCTCCCTTGAAGCTTTAAGGACCCTCCAAAAGAAAAAAAAGAGAGAAAGATCATTATGACCCTCACAGGACAGCTCTCCTTTATAGTGGCTGCTGGGAACCCCCCTTGCATAGCAAGAAGACCCATAAATGTGAGCTGAGAGATTGTGATACCAGTTCAGGGAACTCTCCTTGTCTCAGAGACTTCTGCATAAATCTTTTTACAGAAAGATGCGTTTCCTCCAGATTCTTGTTCTCCCAAGACTTCTGGGTCCTTTTTTGAGAGGAATAAAGTGGGAATTACATGTTTTCTGGAAATGGAAGCATCAGAAATATCTGGGTTAGAGAAAAAAAGTACTGGAGACCTAGACTGTAGGCCATGGATAAGCTTGGATAACCTCTACCTGGGCATAGGGCCCCTCAGATTCTGGGCCAAGCCTGACTACCCAATTTGCATATTAGAGCCACCCATCTGGATTTGTAAAAAAGTGAAATAGGGATTTGGATGACCTCCAACAAGACCAGTTCTTTTTTTGTTGTTTCTAGATGTGATCCAATTCTTCCAAAATCCAATGAGGCTCACCTCTTTGCTGTCTGCTCAAAAACTGGGATACTTTGGATCTCCAATTAAAGAAAAAAAAAATCTTTGATCTTCTTTTGCATTGAGTCTTACCCTCAGTACCCATTAGGAGATAGAGAACAATGGCCACCTGAGCCCAACTCTAAATTACAGTACTATGCAGCAATTACACCTCTTCTGTAAATGGGAGGGTAAATGGAGTGAAGTTCCTATGTGCAATTGTTTTTTTATCTGAGAGATCATACTGAATTAACAAAGAATTGCAAGCTTGACACTAAAACCCTAGTAGCAGCCTGCTGCCCTAAGCCAGACACCAAATCCCCAGAATAGAAAAACTTATTGACAGAGGAAAAGGGACCTTTACCAGTTAAACAGGAAATTCCCTCAGCCCCATTGGAAGGAATAAAATAGGTCCTAAGACTGCTTCTTCTTTATATCCCAATTTAAAAAGGTTGTGGCCCAGTCCTATTTAGCCCAGGACAAGCTTCACTTATGATCCTAGAGTTGCTAGGAAATCTGCTACTCCGGGCATATTTCCCCTCAGAGCAATGCAAGGGGATGGGATTTGGACCTGAGATGGTACATGTCCCTTTTTCATTAGCTGAATTAAAGGACATAAGGAAAGACCTAGGGAACTACACTGAAAACCCAGAGCAATATCTTCAAACCTCCCAGCAATTATCAAATCTTTATGACTTAGCATAGAAGGATATTATGTTGCTTTTGAGTCAAACTTTAACTTCCTTGGACAAAGAAAGGGTCTTAGAGAAGGCTATTGTAATGGGTGACAACTTCTACATAGCAGGGGAAGGGAAAGAAATTAGGGCTGGCAAGTGTTGGAAAATCCCCATGGGGAGTCAGGCAATTCCCCTCACTAAACTAAATGGGAATGGCACAGAGATACACATGAATGGGACGGACATCACTTGATATTCTGTGTGTCAGAGGATTGAAAAAGGCCCAAGTGAAGCCTTGCAATTTTACCCAGCTGGTCACTGTGATTCAAGGGGGGGGGGGGTAAGAGCCACAGGTACCCTTTCTACAGAGGCTCTAGGAGGCCATTACCAAACACATTGAGCCATGGTCACAGAAGGAGGGAATCATTCTTAAAGATAAATTTTTAACCCAATCTGCTCCAGAAACACAGAGGAAGCTCCAAAAACTGGCTGTGGAACCAGACAAGATATTGGGCCAGTTAGTGCAGGCTTCTACAATAGTCTTTTGTAATAGAGACCAAGAAAAGGAGAAAAGGGACAAACAACATAGCAGGTCCCCATGGCACTCCTCCACCTCCTGTTTCTCTTGCGGGAAAGATGGCCATTTCAAAAAGGATTGTCCCCAGAGGCGTTAACCACCTATTGGACTGTCCTCCTGGACCTTGTCCTCTGTGTCAGGGGAACCATTGGAAGTAATAATAATAATTCTAAGTAATAATAATTCTAATTGAGCAACATTTTACTAAATCTCTTGCCTGTTGCTGGGCTGATTTCCACTTCAGGCCAAAGACTCCAACCCCTATCTTAGGAAGAGACCTATTATCTCAATTCAGGGTCAAGTTGTTGTTGCCACCTGAGGAATATTACTGCCTACCTTTAATAGAGACAGAGGTGGACCCCACAGTTTGGTCAAATAACAATACAGTGGGAAGGGAACAGACTGCAACTCCTATTGAAATTCATCTGAAGGATCCTTGCTACTTTTCTCACTAAAAATAGCATCTCTTAAAACCTGAAGTTTGGAAGGACTAATACCTATTTAATCAAGTTCCAAATGACAGGGACTTTTGGTAGAGTACTGTGGCCCTTATAGTACTCTTATATTGGGGATCCCAAAGGTCACAAGAAATGGAGATTAGTTCAGGACCTTTGTATAATTAATAAAGCAACAGTCCCTTTGCATTCTGTGGTTTCAAATTCATATACTCTCCCAGATTCCCAAGGGAACTACTTATTATACTGTCCTAGACTTAAAGGATGCCTTTTTTTCTGCATTCTTTGACATCCAAAAACCCAACCTCTATTTGCCTTTGAGGATTCTACTTAGTAAGACAGGACAATTTACCTGGATAGTCCTTCCCCAGGGATTTAGAGACAGTCCCCACCTGTTTGGACAAGCACTGGCACAAGACCTTATGAACTGGTCATACCCTGATGTAGTGTCACATCAATTTGTAGATGACCTTCTTTTGTGTGGACCTTCAGAAAAAATAATTTCTGAGGGCACTGCCTTTCTTCTAAATTTCCTGGCCAGTAGGGGATATAAGTCTCCCAAGAAAAAACTCAGTTGTGCCTACCCCAGCATACTTACTTGGGCATGATACTGGAAGGTGAAACTCCAAAGTTTAGCCTACAAAGAAATCAACCCATACTCTCATATACTCTTCCTCAGAGAGCAAAACAACTCAGGACCTTTCTGGAAATGACTGGATATTATAGAATCTGGATCCCTGGATATTCTGAGAAGGCAAGACCCCTCTCTGAGTGCCTTAAAGTAGCACAGGGACACTCACAGGCAATTGTTAATTGGACTCCAGAGGTGAAGAAAGCCTTCAACACATTAAAAATGGCTCTTAACCAGGGCCCCTGCTCTGGGCTTGCCCATTCAGTTAACTTTTCAATTGTATGTTACAGAAAAGAATGGAGTGACACTAGAAATGATTAATCAATTATTAGGACCCACTCTTCAGCCAGTAGGATACCTAAGAAAAGAATCGGACAAGTATAAGAATGGCCTTAGGCCTGAGCCTAAGCAACTCCATTTCAAAAACTCCATTTTGAAATCTGTAGTCTCAACAGGCACGACTACGGAACTGTCCAGTATGGCCATCAGGCACAAACAAGTCACTTCTCCCAATCCTGACAAACTCAGAGTGAAGTCTCTGGCAGGTTGCCCTCACCCTGATAAGAGTGAGAAGCAAGAAAATCAGGGTGGGGGCCACCAGACCAGATGCTTTAGTCTCAGGATGTATGACTTCGCTGAGAAATCTGGCAGCAGCTGATAGGAATTGAAAGGGTGGTCAGAAGTCCCCAAATTAATATAAATGATGGAGCAAATGAAAGCAGAAGAGTCTGATGAGGACCTGGACTGACATCCCAACTCTTCTCATCATTTGCCTGATCCTCTTCATCTTCCTCACAGATCTCAAACTCTACAGCCACATCTTGACCCTTGTGAGAGCTGCAACTTCTTGCTATGAACCTCCCCTCAATCGACCATCAGCTCCACCCCAGAAGAAGCCTGCCTTGGTTCCTGACCTGATCACCTTAGTCTGAGTTAGTGTGCATCTGCTGGACTTAAAGCCTAATACTTGAGACTTCTGATCTGACACTTGAGCTTAACCTTCAGAGGGAATGTCTGTCATGAGCCTGTCATGATTAAGTGTGTTTGCAGTGCTTAGAATTAATCTAGAATTGTTTGCTGTGAATTGATTATGTCTATTGCAGTGCCTAGCATTAAGGATTGTCATTTTCTTGATTAAGAACCTATAGAGTGAAATTGTATTGAGTGAGACGAGTTAATAAAGCATTGAAAAGGGCCGAAGCATGTGGACATTCTTTATTTCTCCCCCTCGACTACATAAGTCGCACCTTTGCCCATTGAGACAGTAAGCTAGCCAACCGGTGTCCCTATGTCTTACAGCTGTGGCTGCAGTGGGACTATTTATCCCTGAGGCAAATAAACTTACTCTGGGAAGGCCCCTAACTGTGTTTACTCCCCACTACATAGGAGGAATCCTAAATTTTAAAGGCAGTCTTTGGCTAACACACAACCCCATACTCCAATATCAGGCCCATTTGTTAGAAGAACCTGAAATTACTGTAAAGACTTGCTATAACCTCAATCCAACCTCTTTCTTACCTGAGATAGAGAAGGAGACCTCTCCATTCCTGTGAGGAAGTTTTAACGGAAACTTAAATTTATAGGTAATCCTGATCTCACTCTATACAGTGATGGAAGTTCATTGGTGATTGATGGGACTTGAAGATCTGGATATGCAAGTAGTGAAAGATTTTGAGGTTCTTTGGGGGCACTTCCTACTAATACCAGTGCTCAGCTGGCAGAATTAGTTGCCCTCACCTGGGTACTAGAGATTTCTAAAAATATGCCTTTCTGGGCTGGGGATGTGGCTCAAGCGGTAGCGCGCTCACCTGGCATGCGTGGGGCGCTGGGTTCGATCCTCAGCACCACATAAAAATAAAATAAAGATGTTGTGTCCACCAAAAACTAAAAAATAAATATTAAAAAATCTCTCTCTCTCTCTAAAAAAAATTTAAAAAATATGCCTTTCTTATACTTCATGTTCAGCTATCTGAAAAGAGCAAGGATTGCTTACTACTACAGGCACTCCTGTTAAGCATGCCTCTTAGCATGCCAAGGAGATTCTTTGCCTCCTAGAGACTATCTTCCTGCCCTCTCAGGTAGCTATTATCCATATTCCTGAACATCAGAAGGGAGAGAACATAATAGCCAAAGGAATTAGGGATGAAGATGTAGGATCCAAGGCAGCTGCTTTACAGGGTTCACAGGTGTTCCTGTCCTATGGGAAAAATAGTTTCTGTTCTCAGAATGCCCCCAGTACTCATTGAAAGAGGCTTGACAGGCTGTAACTCAAGGATACCAAGTAGATCATAGAGGATGTGAACTTCTTCCAAGGGCACCCTATTATTTACCCAACCATCCAAATGGAAGGTTTTTAAGTCTTTCCATCACCTGTACTATTTGGGAAGAGATAACACTCTTACCCTAATCCCCATATATATATATTTTTTCTAAATATATATATATATTTATATATATATATATATATATATATATATATATTTAGAAAAAGGCTTAAAAGACACAGTTCAACAGATCCTCCAAAGTTGGAAATCTGCCTTATTTTTTTTTTTTTAACCTTTCCTTTGGCCTCTGGCAACCCTGTTGCTTGTTCTTGTTTTTGGTCTTTTCTTTACATTATCAATTTGCTTATTTCTTTGTTTCTGATGAATCCAGCCTAATTCCATCTTAAGATTGGGAGACATCTCATCACAAAGTCATGAAAAGTTCATTTCTGTTTCACTGTAAAATACTAAGATTTCTACTTGGCCTTACCATAATTTGATGTTTTAAAAACTTGCTTGGGATTCCTGCCCATGCTTTGAACTTACCAGTGCCCAGCTGTCCTTGACCAGATAACTACCCTCCCTGAAATCCCAGCTGCTCCTCATTAACTTTGATGTTGGAATATGAGTTTGCTCCCTACCTTGAGATGTTAAACAATGTAGGTCATAAACCTGCTATCCCATCCTGAATTATGCTTGCCAGAACCCTGTCATCTGTAAGTTCCTAAGACACTGCCATTTTTATAACTTTTTGAGCAATAAAAACTTCCCTGCAATCAGACCAGTTGCTGTTCTCTGTCCCTGTTTTCCAAGGTAAGACAGTCACTGATCAGCTCTCTTGTGTACACAATATAAGCTTGCATTAATTTGGTTTAAATCAGAGCCAGCAGTCTTTAAATTGGAGTCGGTGGTCTTTTCTTTGCATTGTTTTTTTGTTTGTTTGTTTTTCAACAGTTTCCTCTCATATAGAGACAACAAAATTTCAGATGGTGTTACAAATGGAGTACCCAATAGACATTCCTCCAAACTTCCACCATGGATCTATTGACAGACCCACTGATGTATATCATCAACTTTGGCCTCTGGACCAGCCTGGTGCTTTCCACTTGCTCTAGATCTTCCTCAGAAGGATATCTCATTTACTCAAATAACACATAGAAAGGCTTAGGCAGCCAGGGCAAGATGGCAAATGAAGAGTTCATGGGCAGGGCCAGAACAAAAGAGCATGGAGAGCATCTTCTGATGAGTTCAACTTCCTGATTGATGAAAGTGCTCATGGGCACAAGCAGGGGACCCAATAACACAGACACTTCCATACTTGTGACCCTAAGTGGAGATCCAATAGAAAAACTAAAACAGACACATGAACAGGGGGCACCAATCAATAATAGCAAGGAGAGCATAGACGGGGAGGAGATAAGAAAAGGAGAAAATTCCAGAGACCCTAAAAAGAACAAGCCAGAACCCCCAAACTAGGGCCCCTTCTCTTCAGAGAAGACTGTCTCCGTCACTTTGGCAATAAACCAGCTGCTTGCTTGCTATCTCTGTATCCTGTTCTTCAATTCCTTGCTGAACAGAGACAACAAACCCAGCACCCCCAGGGGGTAACATTTTCACCCCACATCCTACCCTCCTCATTGCTCAATAAGCACCTGCTCCTGATGGTAAGGCTTCCTCCCCAGAGGCCAATTAGAACCCCCAAGGGGAACACTAAGGAATAGCTCTTCTCCTTGTCTCCAGCAATAAATTTCACATCATGGAAAGAAAAAAAAAAAGTGCCCTTTTAGTTTATAGTTTGTTGAGTTTTGGTCACTGAATCCATCTGGTTAGAATAAAACCACAGGAAAAGAGAAAGAATTTTTTTTTAAAAAAAGGAAGTTTTTTTTTTCCCCCTCTGTCAAGCATGGAATTTTTAGCCAGTTTGATTCCCATGGTTTCCAAGCTGTTTTGAATGAAAACCAACCTTCCAGCGAACTCTTAAGGGTGCAATATCTATCAAATAAAAGAGCTCATGAAACAGTTGGTTAGAGGCCAAGTGAAAGGAACACGATGAGTTTCCCACAGATTCCTTCTCCAGTGGATAATAGATGTGAGTTCACTAAGAAGAAACCAGCATTTATGGGGTCCCCTCACACAGTGCCTACCCCAGGAGTTCACAAGAACTCCCCCTGTAGCCTGGGGCTTCCTGTGGTGAGCATGAAAGGCTTTTGATCATGTCATTTCAGTTTGTCCCACAAAACAGATCTCAAAGAGAGAGAAAGAAAGAGGAGGGTTTACCTCACAAACACGAGTTGTTAGCCTGGATCCATTTTCTCTTTATCTTTTCCTTCTTTCTTGATTGTACTTTTTTTTTAACTAGGTGTGTCTCCTGAAGCTTTATTCCTGCTCTCACCCAAGTGTCTTCTGTATCACAACAAGATATAAAATAACAGCTACAGAAAGAGGAAAATGAGATATACTAACATATCATCTCTCAGGAACTCAGACTCCCTGTTCCTTCAGCCCTCAAGTCTGCAAATTCAGATTCATCTACTCCAGGCTACATACTCTGGGAGGGTTAAATAAGCTGCTTGCATATCAGAGTGGTTAAATAGGAGAATCTACTAGGCTGAATCAAGAGCTGGCAAGCTCAGAGCTCTAATGCTACCTGGCCACATTGATTTGTCAGCTATTTTCCCTTTGAGAGATAAGAAGCCTAATTGATCTCTCAGTCTAAGCAAGTGGTGATTTGCCATTATGAGTAAATTTAATTTTTGCAACCATGAGTCTTGTACTCAAACAAAAGTGTAGATAATTTAATTGAGAGATAATGCTTTAAAGTGTAACAATCACCAATGCAAAGAAATGTTTCAGCTCTTTAAGTACATGTGTATGTGTTCTCTACCTTTTAAAAGACGTAGAATCTAAAATGGAAAATTCTCATTTTGCTTTTTAAATGTATGTAATTCCATTCTGTCTTTGCTAAATTTGGTCCGCATTGGAAATGGTTGGCCTTGGAAAAGTTACACAGTCCCTCTCTATCTCTTAGCATCCTCATGTGTCAAAGGGGTTGATTAATGGTATCTATCTCACTGAGTTATTAATATATTAAATTACATACTGTGGTAGATACATGATAAACTCCAGTTGCAATAGCATGGTGAAATATGTGAGTTTAAACTAATTCCAGAATTTTTCAGCATTAATATATGCTAAGCACTATTCTAACTGCTTCATATTGATTAGTTCATACAATCCTTTTAACAACCCTGTGTATTATTAGTCTACTTTTCAGGAAAAGAAAATGAGGCACAGGGATGCTAACTAATCCACACAAACTCACACACAGCAAGCATCAGTTTCAGGGTTCAAGCCCAGGTAGACTGACTTCAAATCCACTGAAGACATGCTCTTACCCCTTGTTTGAAACAGGGTTGTTTAGGGCGGCCTCAATAAGTTGCTGAGACTGGCTTTGAACTTGTGAACCTCCTGCCTCAGCCTCCAAAATTACTGGGATTAAAGGCATGCACAACTGCACCTGGCTGGAATGAACTTTCTTAAAAGAAAGTCTAACCCTATAGTTCCTTTGCTTTTTCTTGGAAGTGTCTACATACTTTCCATCACTTAAATACAGTTGACAAGAACCTTCATTATGTCATCATATGTCCAAACTCAGTATCCTCTGTATCCACAATTCTGCACTGGCAGATTCAACCAAATGTGGATCAAAAGGTTTTGTGTTTTTTTTTAAAGATTTTAACTGTACTAAAATTGTACAGTTGAACATATACAACTGTTTCTTTCTTGTCATTGTTCTCTAAACCATAGAGTATAACAATTATTTACATAGCATTTACATTGTTGTAGGTACTAAAAGCAATCTAGAGATTATTTGAAGTGTTTAGGAGAAGGGAGAATGTGCATAGATTATATGCAAATACTATGCCATTTTATATAAGTAACTTGAACAAAAGGTATCTTGGAAGTGATCCCTTGAGGATACTGAGAGACAATTGTGCATATGTGTGTGTGTTTGTGTGTGTATACACATATATATGTGCTTGTATTGTGTAGAAATAGGTAGATATGGATACTTACATTGCATATACATGCACATATGTATAGTTATATATGTACATATATTATTCTGCATCTACATGTGCACATATCAAGCATGCATTCAGTTTCAGCTCTCAGAGTGTTTGGACCATATCTCTACTCCAAATGTGTTTCTCTTCACCTGCTTCTCATCCTTTGAAACTTGGATTCTTCAAAATTTGATTCATCAATTGCCTTCCCTTTAATGCTGCCTCTTCTCCCAAACACTGACTTATTCTATTTCCTTTACTGCTTGTAGCAGATTGTCTTTTCTAGAGATAGCTGCATCAATATCCCCCACCATATGCTCTTGTGCCTTTGGACACTGCATTGTCCTTCCCCCATCAAGAAGCAGAAATTATTTTCTCACTCCCTTGAATCTGATCAGGACCTGTGACTTCTTAGACCAATTGAATACAGCAGAAATGTTATAATGTTTATGGGCACAGCACTTAACTAGCTGTCATTGACTTCCTGCCTCTCACAGCTTTGACCTGCTATGTGAAAAGTCCAGGCTACTCTAGTGGACAGAGATGCAGTGTAGAAAAGCACTAAGATGTTAGACATGTGAGAGAAGAAGTCGTCTTTGATATGCAGCATGTTCAAGTCTTCAGACAACATCCTGTATTTGCCTGTTTTTTATTACTATATATGTAGTACATAGTACATATATATGGTTTTTATTACTATATATGTAGGCTGGATAACGTGTAAAGAAAAGAGGTGGTTGAAAGTTTTGTGGCTGAAAGTTCAAACAGCAATGGTGAAAGTTCTAGTGACCGCCTCCTTGTCTGTGTCACATGACAGATGACATAAAAATAGTGAAAGTCTGTCGCGACCCCTCGCCAGCAAGGGAAAACACGACACAGGATTCTTCTTTCAGCAGTTTATTCAGGCCTTGATTCAAGTATCATCTTCTAGCAACCCCCTGCTGAGCGCCCAAGCACAGCCTAATAAAGCCTCCCGCATACCAATCCTAAGCTGCCACGTGGATCTTTCTCATAGGGTGGTAAGGGATTGCGCGCCAATTCTCCATAAAAGGAGTTGTTTATCACAGGCCACAGTGGAAGCCGGCGCCATCTTCTAATGGCAGCCATGGTCTATTAGAACGGCTCACCACAAAAGTCCATGTGAGAGGAAGAGGTAATATGAAAAGAAAGAAATCAGAGATCAGGGAGCGGACAGCCATACTCTTTTATAACACTTTGCCCTTATAGCTAACTCAGAGGCCCATAGGAGCTACCTTAATCCCTTCCCAGGGCAAAATCCTAGTAACTTCTCACAAGGATTCACATCTTAAAGGTCCCACTACCTCTTAATATTGCCACACTGGGGACCAAGCTTGCAACACATGAAACCTTGGAGGAAAAACCACATCCAAACAATTGCACTCTGGTCCCAGCTGTCATTGAATGCACTGGAATACAAGACTGCAGGCAGGCACAGCCCACTTGAGCCAGACTAACCAGGAAAGCATGAGAAGTAATCATGCATTGTTTAAAAACACTTGAATTTTGAGGTAGTTGGTTAAGAGCAATAAGTAAGCAGAATCACATTTATCTGATTTCAAAGGATCTTTATTATTCCATGGGCATACTGCACTTATTGTGCTGGGTTTTGTTTTTGTATGTTTTGCATATTTGTCCCCTATAGCCTAGGAATATGATAAAGAACTTGTTTTATAGGTGTTTGGATTACCATAGGCTCTTTTAATGATTTCTTAAAAGATTTTATTTCACTTTTAAAAAGTCATCTTTTGGGGGGGATATATAAGTCCAAGTGGACAAAGTTTCTTTGAAGTACTTTGACAAGGTTGCTTCATCACTTTCTAGCTTGCATATTCTCAATATCATAGGCTCTTAATTAATACTTCTTCACCTAAAATAAATGCACAGGTTGAATTCGTTTAATAATTATGATTCTTAAACTTGCAGAGAAGAAAATATAAACACCATTTTATAAAAAGAGAGAGAGAAATAAATAAATAAAAGGTTATTTACCCTACCATATAGGCCATTTTTTAAAGAGTCCTCTTCCCCTCTCCCAACCCTCTACCTACATCAGAGAGAATGAGAAGACAGGATTTGACTCATGTATTAACACAAATCCAAATCAGGGTAATGTCTTAAGGGAGCAAAGAGTATCTCCAACATTGAAAAACACATATTAAAAAAAACTGTACTACAAACTGCTATTATCCGTTACTTCCATGAAAGGAATACAAATTGGCTATGGGGAGGGACTCAGTGGTGGAGAAGGATATTTACCTTCTCCTTTGTGTACTTGCTATGCTTGGTCTAGTTTTTATATGCATACTTTACTTTTAAATCTAAATTAATAAAAGTTTTTTTTAAAGTAAAATTAAAGAAAACAGAGTATGGAAATGCATGAGAGAAATAGACAAACTCTAGATAGGGCAAAGGGGAGGGAGGGGAAAGGAGGGGGCATGGGAGTAGGAAAGGCAGTGGAATGAGACAGACATCATTACTCTTAAGTACGTGTATGAAGGCACAAATGGTGTGACTCTACATTGTGTACAACCAGAAATATGAAAAAATTGTGCTATATATGTGTAGTATGAATTGAAAAGCATTCTACTGTCATATATAACAAATTTGAATAAATTTAAAAAAGAAATAATCAATACCCCATGATAATATAATACAGGGAAAGAAAAATTCTCCTCTTATCTTCTTGGATTTCAATAATTGAGTCTATGATATAAGGTCACAGTAGACAGGTTAGTAGGAGAAGAAGTATAGAATTTGAAAGGGATATCACATGAAAGAAAGTGAACACCTCAAACCCCAGTGAAATCTAGAATCTTATATACCCTTCATAGGAAACAAAGGAGGAGATGAAGGCAATTTAGAGGAGAGTAAATGGATTTGGGGAAAGATAAATGGACCCTATGGAGAATTGGTGATATTCTGTAATGATCTATCTGGTTGTGCTATCAACCACCAGTTTCCTCTCTGCTGAGTTAACTTGATCTTCCCTGGTAGCTAAAATCCACAGGGAGGGAATTTGGGACATTAAGTTTCTTTTGGAGGATCAGGCCTTTAGGTAGGTAAGGAAAGTTGAGGGATAGCTCTCTCCTCCTTTCTTCGCTCCCCATGTGGGACTCTGCCTTTGGGTATGATTCTGCTGAGTCTATGCGGGCATGAAATAAACACTGCTCCCCTTGGAACGCCTCAGTGCCCTGTCTCTCTGTAGGCAATTCCCGTAACATTTCTTGCCTCATAAAGGATTTAGAGGTGATTACACATGCTTTGTTGGTGGGTTATGGGCCCCAGGACATCAGCGGACGTAACCTCACCTGGCACCATTGGCCAATTGATCCATAAGGGACTAATCTTCCAGGTGTGCTGGTGCAATGATCCTGGAGGAGGAGAACCTGGTGGGGCTGCAGGAAGCAGCTTAGGGAGCTTTCCCAATGAGCAGGTAGGAATCTGGGTTCAAGAGGCAGACCTGCCCTAAGTTACTACTGATTAACTCTCAAAGTAACCCCCATTAGTCTCAATTGTGTAAAATGAAATCGAAATTCTAAGGTGCTTGGTGGTGGGTTGGAGATTGTTTGAATGAAAGTCAATGGCGAGTGGATGAGGCAGACTAAGCCTGGAGGAAGTGGGGAGTCCCTATTTGGGGTTCCACAGTGATCCTCGTATGGTTTATGGCAATGCCAGGCTTTCCACAAGTCTATGAGCCTGGTCCAAGTTGGGGGTTTATGCTGCCCTGCCAATGTAAAGAGGGTCCTGAAACATCCCTGAGAGACATCCAAAATGTCCCTGATGATAACACCCAAGAGCCACCATCTTAACCCCCAGCTAGGAGAACCTGCTGGTAGCTCCCCTCCCAATAGATGCAAAGTTGTCCTTCAGATGCCACTGAGAGAAACCCAGGGGCCCATCTACTATGATCAAGATGTCAGGTGCAAGATGACAATGCACCTTTATATATTAGCCTTTCATCACGACTGATCTCCTGAGTTGGAGAACCCACAACTCCTCCTTCACCAACAAGCCTCAGGCTATGATTGGTTTTATGTAATCCATCATTCAGACCCACAGACCCACTTGGACTAATTGCCACTAGCTACTCCTGAATCTATTTAACACTGAAGAATGCTGCCAAATTACTCAGCCACATTAAAGTAGTTGGAGAAATGTGCCCTAGTAGGAACCATGAATGCCCAGACTTATGCCCAGAGTCAATTTCCTGAGAAAGATCCCCAATGGGACCTTAAAGATGAACAGGGATTTCAGATGACTGAGCATTATTGAGAAGCTCTTTTGGGTGACATGAAGGAAGGAGAAAAGAGAAACATGAACATTCGCAAGACCTCAGAGGTTATCCATGGACCAGAAGAGTGTCTAAGTCCATTCTACAATAGGCTATTTAAAGCATTCCATCTTTACCCCTTTCAACCCAGAAGAAGCCAAGAATCAGTGGATGGTTAATGCAACTTTTATTGGTCAGACCCAGGGAGATATCTGGTGTAAACTGCAGAAGTTAGAGGGCTTTGCTAGAATGAATGTAGGCCAACTACTGGAGGTTGCCATGAAAGTATTCATCAAGTAAAACCAAGAAGCCCAGCATGAGGGAGATCAGAGAATGAAGAGGAAGGTAGATCTACTTGCCAATGCCCTAGTGGAGCAGTTGGAATGTTTTTGGAGACAAGTCCGGTCAGACCAGAGCTGAGACCAAAAAAGGAGCCAGCAAGAAGGACCACCTCAACCAGGGGTGAGATTACAATGGAACCAGTGTGCTTGTTGCCGTCAAGAAGGTCCCTAGAAGAACAAGTGTCCACAACAGTCAGAGGATTATCACCTTGTCCCCAGATGAAGGAGGAAAGGCTGAGTAATTCAAGATCAATGCCAACAACCACAGCAACCCTAAAAAGCCCCCAAGGATAATTGTGTTGGATTGGCTGCCATGGGAAACTATGAAGAAACCTAGGACAGATTGTGCTCCATTTTGTTAGGCCCTCAGGCACCTGTGATCTGAAGACTGTGGAGGGCCAACCCATGAACTTCAATGACCAGTACCAGTTCAGGTCACATTCCATAGAGACCTAACCTGTGAGCCCCTTCTTGCCGAGACAAGCCACTCTTGTGGAGCCACAGGTAGCCTAGCTGGTCACCCTTTTTTGCTGCCTTGACAATGCAATTTAGATGGCCATGAAGTTATTCATGATTTCCTGTAATTCCCAGAGTGTCCTGTGGCTTTAATGGATCAGGCCCTATTGGGAAAACTGCAGGTCCATATAATTTTTGACTCTTGCAGCCAAGCCACCCTGATACTAGGAAAACCAGAAGCAAAGATCCTGACTCTCATGGGCCCCAAGAAGAGTTTCATGAAAAGGTTACAACAGAGACCTGAGCTTCCATTAAATGTGCCTGTGGTGTGGGCTGAGGATAAACCTGGACTGGCCTGAAACATACCACAAATAGTAGTAGAATTAAAGCCAGGGGCTTGGCCCACCTGCCAAAAACAGTATTCATTCCTCTCAAGGCACAGATTGGTATCCAGAGGCACCTGGAGAAACTTCTTAAGTATGCAATCCATTGACCCTGTTGGCCCTCCTGGAACACTCCTCCCCTGCCAGTCCAGAAGCTGGGGACAGACAACTATCATTGGGTTCAGGACTTAAGGGCAGTAAACCAGGCCACTGTTAACCCATACCCTGTCCTCCCTAACCCCTATACTTTTTTAACCTTATCTCTAATGAAGCTGCATTCTTTGCATAAGGATGTCTTAATGATGCAATAAGGATGCCTTCTTGTGTATTTGCCTGGCCCCTCAAGGTCAACCAGTCTTCACCCTCCAATGGAAAACAGAACAGAGACAAAGGCCAGCTGATATGAACTAGATGGTTTCAAGGGTCTAAAGATTCTCCAACCATTTTTGGTACTGCATTAGGCTCTGATTTAAAAGTCCTCTCAGCAGATAAACATAGCTTCACACTGCTCCAGTAGGTGCATGAGCTACTGCAAGCCAGATACAGAGGGTTGTATAGAAGGGCCACAGCAACCCTCCTATGAAAAGCTGGCTACAAGGTTTCAAGGAAAAGGCCTAAATCTGTTAAGAAAATGTCAAATACCTTCATTTTTACCTATCTCAACAACAACATCAACTCAGCCTAGAGAGAAAATGGGATTTCTGCTCAATCCCAGTTCTGTCAACTAGATGCCAAGTTTGGGAATTCCTTAAGACTGCAGGTTTCTGTAGAATATGTATACCTAACTTCTCTATCCTAGCAAAACCCCTTTATGAGGCTACAAAGGCGGGTAGAGTGATAACCTTTTATATGGGAACAAGCCCAACAGAAGGCCTTTGAGGAAATTAAGCAAGCTCTCACCAACACACCAGTCTTGGGACTCCCAGACACGTCCAAGCCTTTCATCTTGCATGAGCACCTACTGCCATTGCAGTAGGAGTTCTGACCCATATCATGGCCTCCTCCAGTGGTATACCTCTCCAAGCAACTTGACTCTGTTGCTCGAGGCTGGCCTATGAGTACTTGCAGTCACAGGTCTCTTGGCATCAGAGGCTAACAAACTGACTATGGGACAAGAATGAACTGTCCAAGTGCCACACTCAGTTCTGACATTAATGATGTGTAAGGGACAATATTGGCTGTCTAATACCTGGATGGTCAGATGTCAGGGAATGTTATGTGAAAATCTGTGCACCCACTTAGAAGTAGTGAAGACTTTAAACCCTGCAACCCTACTGCCTGACAGACCAGGTCCACCAGATCGTGACTGTATCAAATTCATGGATGAGATATTTTCCAGCCAACTGGACTTCACAGATCAGTCTCTCAAAGATCATGATGCTAAGTACTTCACCAGTGGTAGCAGTTTTATGGAAGAGGAAGAATACCTCAATGAGCAGTGACCCTAAATTCCACCACTGAGGCAAAATCCCCACCAAAAGGAACTTCAGCACAAAAATCTGAACTCACAGCTCTAACCTCAGGCCTTCAGCTGGCAGCAGAGATGTGTGTCAATATATACAGATTCCAAAATATGCCTTTACCACCCTCCATGTACATGGAGTGTTGTGGTGTGAACTGATAAATACAATCAATAAGAGTGTAAGTTATAGGTTATAGATTAGTAAAAATATATATAGAGAGATTATAGATATGAGATTTTGATAAGTGAGATAAGACAATTATAAAGCAAGAACTGTCATAGACAGGCCTAAGACTCCATTTTGCTGCCTTCTATAAAACACTATTATAAGAGCTGTTTCTGAGAAACTGAAATGAAAGCTATTTTCTTATAAAAAATTGTCTTTCTGTACTTTGTACCCCACAAATTGTACCCTACTCAAGATGCAGCAATGGTCATGGTGAGCTACATCCTGGGTGTGAATGTCCTTGTGGGTCGACATGACTTTGAAGTAGATTCTCACCCCACCAACCCCCACCCAAGTTCAGGATGTGACTGTCTAGCACCTGCTTGAATCCAGGACTGTGGTCAACTTAATTGCAAAGCTAATGCTATTTTAGCTTTTCTTTATTGCTTGCTTGCTGACTGAAAAATTCCAGTCCTGCCTAGGGCCCACAGGTCCCACTTATCTATGTTTTAATTTCTATGATTGGCTAGCTCACATGAAAATAAGCAAGTCACTGAGTTGTGGTTTTTGTGTTTATATTCTCTTTGGATGGACCAGAAAGCTACTGTCCTCCCACAGAGCCTGAGTCTCTGCAGTGGGTGACAATCCTTGGCCAGGTAAATAAAGCTCTCTTTGGATTTGAAATTCAGACTTAGACTGCTTTCTGAGGCGTTCTCCCCATAACCGGGCCTAGTTAATTCAGAAGGAGAAGACATAAAGTACAGCAAAGAAATCATTGAACTCCTAGATGAGGTTTGGGCTCCTAAAAGGGTGACAGTCATCCATTGTCAGGGACATCAATGGGGGAAATGCCATGGTCGCTCAGGGAAATGGCAAAGCAGACCAAGAGGCAAAGTTTGTGGCCACTGAGGGGCCAACAGAACCAATGACTATGAGGGTCATCCTGTTCACCAGTCCATTGGCAGAATGGGACCCCAATTACAAACTGAGAATACCTGGTTTAAATCTGAAAATGGAAGTTCCTTCCCAGGTGGAAAGTGGAGATTTGAAGATGGCCAAAAAGCAATTTCTGAGGCCCTAGCCCCAGCCTTTGTCAAAAAGTTCCATCAGGACCGCCACATTGGCTGGATGGCTCTCGAGGCCATGTGAGAGTGACATTTCTACATTCCTCAGCTCTCCAGCATAGCCTGAGTGGTGTATGAACAATGTGAAACATGTGCCCAGAATAACCTGCGTCAGGGACCTCAGACCTCCCCTGAAGGGTCCGTTTGAAGATACAGTTGTGAACTTCACTGAGCTCCCCTGGGTTTGGGGCTATAAATATTTGTTGGTCTTTGTGTGTACTTTCTCAGGCTGGGTAGAGGCCTTCTCCATTTGCACAGAGAAGGCACATGATGTGGCCCAATCTCTCCTAAAGGAAATCATGACCTGATTTGAGATCCCAATCGCCATGGGATTGGATAATGGGCCAGTGTTCATGGCTGAAATGGTGCAATTGGTGGCAAAGGGGTTGAAGATCATCTGGAAGTTACATATGGCATACCATCCCTAGAACTCAAGGACGGTGGAGCAAAATAACTAAACTCTAAAGTTACAGCTAAGCAAACTGTGTCAAGAAACCCAGCTACACTGGGACCATGTGTTGCCAGTTGCTTTAAGAATTAGGTCTAACCCTACATCATGGACAGATTTCTCCCGTTATGAGATTCTTTAGGGATGCCTTCCTCCCATTATAAGGGGTATACAAGGAGATCTAAAGGAATTGGGCAACATTACACCTAGGCAGCAGATGCAGACTCTTAGCTCAGCCCTGACCACTACACGCCATTGGGTTAGGGTAGAGCTCTGTGCACCTGACCACTGATGCCTACACCTTTAAACCAGGAGATGCTGTTTGGGTAAAATAATGGAATGTCCAACCCCTGAAGTCTCTTTGGAGGGGTCCATTCACTGCGATTTTATCCACCCTGACTGTAGTGAAGGTGGCCGAGGAGGTCCCCTGGATTCATCACAGCAGAGTGAATCCAGCTTCTCATGACTATGAGTACGTTCCAGATCCAGCTGCATGGTGCAAGTTGACATCCAAAATAAGCAAGCTGCACCCTGAGAGGATCCTGAGGACAACAGCCCTGCTTTAGTCACCCCTGAAGCTGACTAATTTACGCATGGCAGAAGCTTGAGGAATTGACCACCTGCCAAGATAAATGGACTGTTCTTATCTTCTATATTAGTGTTTCCACTGTAATGCTTTGGCACTGTCACCCCTTACCCCTCTTTGATATTGTGGTTCTAGCCTTATTTTTCACTGTAGGATTAGCAGAGACCGCTATGACTGACGGGCACTGGGGTGAAAAATTTCTATTAGCAGTCCTTTACCTCCTTTTGATAAGATGCATTGTTGCTATTGTCTGTGTCTGATCTGGCTCCCATTTGTAGACGTAAGCCCCTCATCCTATGACCCTTACATCTGCATGACTCCATCAGGCCAAGGTATCACCATGACCCTACTTTATCATACCCATTTCTCCTGTCAGGGAAGAGTCTCAGGGTCCTGCAGGTAGAATCAGACAAGCTATTCTATCTGCCAACAGGGGGAATCAATATAACTGTTTTGATCTACAGTATTCCTCAAGGGAGGAATGGCTAGAAGTCCAAAGCTCATGGGAAGACAATTTGGAACAGGGCTCATTAATTTACAAAGTCCAGCTTACTGAAACAACTAATGTCAGTACACTTGGTGCACACGGGGTCACAAGCGAGACTTGGGCACTTGCTGCGAACCATTGTATGTCCACCATATCATGTGGAGACTTATGTGGGGAGAGGAAGTACAGGCTCAATGACAAGAATATGTGTGAATAGCCTGTAAATGGTGTGGTCCGTGTGCACTGGTTATGCCAAGTTTTTGTTATTGTTGTTCCTTTTGGAGTTGTGTTACATGGGCCAGTTGGCAGAGTGACAGAAAAACTGACTGACATCCAAAGACTGTCACTACATCTGACTGCAAAATGGAAACCTGTAACTCCATTAATTTTACTATTCTTGACCCTGAAGATTCAGGATGGAAAACAGGTCACCTAACTGTCCTGTGTATAGTTGGATTAAGTACTGACTCAGGAACCATACTATAAAAGGGTCACAACTTCATTTAAGTCTTCCTCCCACCAGGTCTTCTATTCCTTTTATGAGGAAATGGGAAAAAAAATAATAACCTGCCTCCTCCTTCCATCACAACCAGAAACTTATTCCTAACTTTGGTGGACAGTATAGTTCAATCTCTGAATGTCACTCTTGCTTTGTGTGTGGAGTAACCAACATGGGGGATCAATGGCCATGGGAGACTAAATAACTAGACCCCCATGAGTCCACCATGGTACAATGTCTTCCCATTTAACTACTGGTGTTTGGTTTTTCAAAACCTCAATTTTAGAAAATATTGTTCTTCCCTAGAAGGAAAAGAGCTTAACATCTCAGTTGGGAATGTACCATGTCTTGCCAAAAATTCCAATAATGTAACTACCCAGAAAAAACAGTGGTGGGGATCCGTAAATCTCACAGAACCAAATCCCCACCCCTTGTCAAATTTCTCTAACCTCAGACAGGCCTGGGATAATGCCACCATAGAAATAGAATGGCAAGCCCCAGGTGGACTATACTATATATGTGGAAGGGCTGCCTTTGCTAAATTGCCCTGAATCTGGTCTGGATCTTGTGTACTGGGGACAATTTGATCCTCCTTTTTCCTCCTTCCATTAGCTAGAGGGGAGCAAATGGGGGTCCCAATATATGAAGACTGAAGGACCCAAAGAGAGTGGAAAACCCTGACAATTAGTGACTAGAAATATGATCTCCTGAGTGGATAATTCATTATTATGGTCCAGCGACCTAGGAAGAGAATGAGTCCAATGGATACTGGACTCCCATCTATATGTTAAATCATATCATTAGGCTACCAGCTGTTGTTGAAATTATAACTAACGAGACCACCCAAGCCCTCAATTTATTGGCCAAACAAAGTACTCAAATGTGTAATGAAATCTATCAAAACCATTTGGCTTTTTACTACTTACTTGCTTCTAAAGGTGAGCTATGTGAGGAATTTAACCTGAACAACTGTTGCTTACAGATTGACGATGAAGGCAAGGCCATAGAATAAATTACAGATCATATGAGAAAGATCGACCACGTTCCAATCCAGACCTGGAAGGATCAGAACTCCAGGGAATTATTTGGAGGATGGTTTTCCACTTTGGGGGGAATTCAAAACTCTCATAAGTGTTGTGGGTTTGATACTGGGGTCCTGCTTGCTCCTACCTTGCTTGTTACCCCTGGTTATAAAATCTGTCTCCAGTCTCATGGAGGCTATGGTTGAGAGAAAGACATCTATGCACATCTGATGTTATGGGAATATAAGCCATTAAGTCAGGATGATCTTTGATCCTGAAGGGATCCAAATATTAGAGTGAGGAATGTGGTAGAAACCCTCTTCAAACAAAGAAAAGACTAGGTGGTGCAGCCAGTATTTGTATGCACATGTGTGACTCTGTCAAGCAACATGGCACAACCAGCGTCAGCATGTGCATTCACAACTACATTCAACATGGACCAGCCAATGCCTGTGTGTGCTCATGTGCACCTTGTCAGTAACCACGTGTGCCTGCATTCTCTAGACAAAAGGAAGGCAACATGGCGCCCACAGGCATATGTGCAACCCTGCTAACTCCCCCCAACCCGAGCACCTGCACAGCTCTGCCACAACTTCCTTATGAATTTATAGTATAGAAAATCGATGCAAAATTTATTTCTCCACATAGGGGAGAGAAAGGGGCTAGTATGTAGCAGGGAGGGGTAAATGGAGACTAGCAGGGGCTTCTAAGGTGAAGCCCTGCTGTGTTCCCAGGCTTGGCCTTTGGATGTGATTCTGCCAAGTCCGTGCTGGCACAAAATAAACACTGGTTCCTATTGAATGCTCCCGTGCACTGTCTCTGTACGAGAATCCCACAAGGCCCATGTGCCCTCATTTGAAATAATCAAAATACCAATGAAAGTTTTGGAGTGGCAATTCCTGAACTTAATCAAAAGGAATTTTGAACTTCTTCATAAAGGTGTCATAATGTTATGCACAAGATGCCAGACTCAGAAAGACCATAGTTTTCCATCCTATATGGAAGGTGGAGTGGGGGAAAGAAAAGAAAAAAAGGGGTATTATGAAAATAGAAGGGAAAGCATTGGGGTAGAGGAAAGGGATTAGCAGAAGGGAACAGAGAGGGCAAGAGGAGGTTATGGGCAGAGAAACAAATCAAATTATGTTATATGCACCACCTTGTATAATTACTATGCACCAATAAAACTATATTAATATAAAGGGGAACATGGCAGTCATTTGTTTTTCTGATATAATAAAACACTTGCTTAATTTTCAGAAAAAAAAAATGTTAGGTCTGATGATGGCTCATTAGCTATGCACTTGGCTTCAGTGTTAGACAGACATGGATTAGAATCCAGACTGCTGTGGGAGAATTGGCCAGACACTTCACCTCTAAGCTTCCCTTTACTCATCTAAACAGCAGGCATAAAAATAACCACCCACAATTGACATGCAAATGCAGGGGTGATATGTGAAAAGGGTAGCCATGATGCCTGGCGTGTGTAAGTAGGAGCAGGTGAAGAAATTGTGGAGGGACATGAGAAAAGGTAAAGAGCAGGGGATGAAGCAGCAGATGAGAAAGAAAGGAGAGTGGATGTTTCCCTTCACCCCCAACCCTGCCCCACATCCCATTTTCTGCTCTGGTAACACTAGCCTTCCTGTTGGTGCCGGTCACCTGCCTGTATTTTATTCTCAGGGTTGTTATCATTTTCTCCTTCTATCCTTCTTCTCACACACTTCAATTCTTCAAGGGTTCACCCGTTGACAAAGATCAATGGCAGATCATGCTGGTTTTCAATGGATAGTATAGAATTTTATATTTAGATGTAACTGTGACTCGATTCATGTGTAAATCTCAATTGTTCAACTCTGGCTTTCTCTGTGTATCTTTTGGTGTACAAAATATTGTGCCAAGGGTTGTGCTGACTGTGTAGAAGACATTCAAATCTGCATGGTTTGCTTAAATCAAAAGAATGACTTTGATAATTATATTTCCAGGATACATCCCAATGCATCAGGTTGCTATGGGGTTTTGTAGGGGGAAACAAGTTTTACAAACTGAAATTATAATATGTAGACCCCCAACGCATTATATTCTATGACTGTTTTATGAATGGATAGGGTAACACACATATTCGTGGATGTGAAGTATCCCAACTTTGGGCATTTATGTGTTCCCTCTGCCTTACTGGAAAAAAAAAACACAAAACACCCCACAAACCCACTGAATATCAATGAACCAAGCACTCAGCCCATGAGATATGCACACGAAGTTCAACCATTGTTTTAGAAGTGAGTCATGTGCATTTGGTACAAGATGGAGCATCATATGTCAAAGCATATGGCTGCCGCTGAAGCCAAATGCAGATAGCATATGCTTGGAAGTAAAATATTTGTAAGTCTTGTTACTTATCAAAAATTAATGAGAGCAACAGTGTGTGTTTTGTACTATTCTGGGTTTATAAACAGATCATCTGGGTTAATTGTAGAAACTGTTTTTTTGCAAAACAGTCAAGTGTAGCTATTTCAAGCTCTGATGTTTTCTTTCTATACCTTAACTCCCCACCCATGCCTCCCTACACACAACCAGACATACCACGCATATACACTCTGGGCAGGTATCAGAAACCCAATTAATATATCGTTTGGTTCAGAGCTCCATTTTCCCAACAGTGTAGAAAGGTGGTCATTAAATTTCACTTCTGGAACTATTCACGTTTCCATAGAGGAGGGAATATCTGTGCATAAAAATGAAACTTATGTCCTCAAAAATGCACTGTATGCATATTTCCATAAAGCTTCCTTGTTTATAAAGTTTATTCACTTATTTGACCCTGTGTGTTAGGCAATTTCATGGCTATTTTATGGGTGAAGGAAATTTGGCTACTCCAGGTAAGTCACCTTATCCTTGGTTTTGATGAAGCCAGACCTTCAGAAGCCCTTATCTGCTGCCTCCACCTTCAGGATAGTCTCTACTACATGGAGCTTTGTAATGTCATTAGCAGTTGATGTTTGGATTAAAAGTTTGATTGGTGATGAAAGCTGGAAGAGTTGTGTCCAACATCATCACCGCTAGACCTGCTATTTGTGGCTTTCTGGAAAACGTTTGGGATAAGAAGGTTTGGCTACACCATCAGGACATGCAGTGATGTCTCTGGGTCTTGGCAACCCAGAAATATAAGTAAACATTTTTCTTCAAGGGTGATGACATTTCCTCCTTAGGAACAAGCTGAGCTCGTCATCTTTTCATTGTTGTGACTGAGACACCTGACAAGAACAACTTAGAGAAGAAAAATTTTTATTTTGGGATCATGTTTTCAGAAGTTCAGTCCAGGGTCAACTGGCTCCATGGCTTTGGGCCTGAGATAAAGCAGAACATCATGGTAGAAGAGCATGCTTGAGGAGGAAAGCTGCTCAGGTCCTGGAAGCCAGGAAACAGAGAGAGTGAAGAACCAGGGACAAAATATAATTCACAAGGGTACACATCCCAAACCTACTTCCTCAAGCCACACCCCACCCACCTGCAGTTACCAATCACTAGTCTATTCAAACTACTGATCCATCAAATGAAATAATCCACTTACTAGGTGACAGCTCTTATTTTTTGGAAGTAGGAAGTGATTATGTCATGAGGAAAGAAACCTCATGAATGAGACTTGAAACCTTACAAAAGAGACCTCAGAGAGTACCCTCAGCCCTCCACCACTTGGGCATACAGCAAGAAGACAGCCATTTATGAACCAGGAAGAGTCCCTCTCCACTTACTGAATTTGCCAGTGTTTTGATCTTGGACTTGCCAGGCTCCAGAACTGTGAGGAATGAATTTCTGTTGTTGATAAGCCACTTAGTTTATGGGGTTTTCTTATAGCAGCCAAAATATACTAAGGTACTACATTAAACAATGGTAAAAATAGATTAAATGGATTTTAATACTATTTTTATTGCATATATCTCCTAATATATAATAATCTAATGTATCTACTAATATATATAAATCTGCTATAATATGCTACATCTACTACATGTAAGTACTGCATTTCTAGTGTACATTGACTACATTTCCATGTCAACACATTGTCAGTATGAAATCAGTAAGATATTTATATTAATACTATGTCTTTGGAATATAGTAAGTTTAATCTTAATTCTGATTAACCACAATTCAAGTGCTTAATAACTACATGTGACTCTTGGATACCATATTTGATAACATAAAAAGCTAGAACACCTTGTTTTACTTGCCTTCTGTCTCTCTCCTCCTTTCCATGATCAAAGTTCAAAGTTCTTGATTCTGAACCGCATTAAAGTTCAACCCCTATAATATCTAACAGTATGACTTTGCCCTGCTTTTACACTGAATGGTTCTTTTCAAAATGCCTGGCCACTTCCTTATTGTTACGTGCAGTACCAGTCCCCTCTCTTCATTGGGAGCTCTGAACTGTCTAATAGGAGCACAAGAATTCTGCCAGATGTTTCAAATGAAGGAAGTTTAATTCAAGAAACCTATTTACAAAAATGTACAAATTAAGAAAACCTCAAATCTATCAGAGTGTTGATTGTAAAAGAGGTAATACAATGACTAATTATTTGGAGTGTTTTAAAGAACTGAAGGAGCAAGAACAGAAAGCAAGTTAGCATAGAAAGTAACTCCAGGAATCTTTTACTACCTCTAGGGAGGATAAACAAGGCAGTAGCAAGTTTTATCACAACCCAGGAACACACCTACAACTAACACTAGTATCAGAGAAATGTTGCCATTCTTAAAACCACAGCTTGAGTGGTGTTAAGGAAGCTAATAAAAATCTTGAATAATGAAATTATTTAATGTCCTGCATGAGGGCTTCTTCTATTTCCACTCAGTGGGGGATTTCATATACTCCCTGTAAGTCCCCTGTCTTCAATTATTTTCATTATAATTGAATGCCCACTAAAGAAATGCACTTGGATATACCATTTGCATATGGAATTCCAAATGTTAGAAATAGAAGTCAATCCTCTCTCTCCTCAACAACCCCCCTTCATCCTCCATCACTGTTATTTCATCTAGGCCAGTGGATGACATTATAATCTAGGCAGAAACTCAAAGTTCTCTTTTATTCCCAAATCTAATCAACAAGTCATGTCAAACTTACTAACAACTTCTTAAAATTGCCCCACTTTCAAGACCCACTGATGGTTTCCAATTCAAATCATTATCTCCCTTGTATCAACAATTAGGTAACTACATTAGTCTCCTAATTGGTTTCACTGTGTTCAATACATTTTTCTCATTGCATTTGGAGTGATTTCCTTAATATACAGATTCCAAACACATCATCTTTCTGCCTATAACCCTTATTAGACCCTATAAAATTTCTCTCTGCTTACATTTCCAATCTCATTTCATGCCATTTCATACTTTTCTTTGGAGGTCAACACTTCAATAAAACTGAGTTAATTCCATTTCCAGCTTTCTCTTCTTTCTGGACATTGGTGCATGCTGATCCCTTCTTTTGAATGGTACATATCCTTCTTCCTCCCCTTTCCTTCAGTCCTTACCCTTCCTTTTACCCAAATGTTCCTCCTCATCCTTCAGATCTAATAATATATTTTCCTTCACTCAAAAAGATATACTTGATTCCTGGTTCTCCAAATCTCCACATATCATAACAGAAAGAATTCTCTATCTTAAATACCATCCTACTCTCTAAAATGTAATCTCTTGGAGTAAGAGACTTAATTTTCTCCTCCAGCACAATCTTTGACATGTAACATGTGTTCAGTGAGTCATTTTTAAATAAATGGGTGGATAAATGGTTGAATGGACATGCAGCTAGATGGAGACAAGTACAAATTTACCTAGCATTTTTTAATGTCCACCTTTTTTCATGCTGATATGTTGCTTCCACACAGAGCACTCTTAGAATCCATCCTATCTTCTTGGACATAAAACGTGAAATTTAAAAGGACCTACTAATTACAAGTTATTGTCTCAGTATCACTATCCTCAATAATCAAACCAGGTGGCATAAGAGGCTCTATGCCATGGGAAGATTTGTGAATACCTGGATACCTGTTTCCCTATGCGTGGTTCTTGGCTTCATTTGGATTACAAATGGCTTGGAGCAGGTTGTATTCATGTTTGCAGTTTCCACAGTGCCCAGAACCTAGTTGAGCTGAACAGTTTGGTGAATGAAAAACTGAATTCAATAATAAGTGAAATCATAATCAATAAAAATTTGTGTTTTAAGATGTAAATTTTGCTCAAGAATCATTTTCTTAAGGCAAAGAAGGCTGATATCAACCTAAGAAAACAGGTCATTGAGTTTGGGAGTAGTTGGAATTGCTTTGCAAAAAAGTTTGTGAGCACAGGGCTTGTGCAATTGCCCTGAAAAACCAATGAGTCTTTGCAAATGTTCGTGAACTCAGAAAACTATTAAGTTTTCTCCACAGCTTGGATGCTTAAACCAAACAATTAAATTAATAAGGAGAAAAGGGTGGGTGAAAGAATTCTACTTCTAATATTCATTATATTTTACAAATTTGACTTCGGACCATCAACGGACACAATTTGGCATTCCTTAAGTTGTCACTCTTTAAATCATAAAATGTGCAATTGTAAAGGGGCCTTGAAATTTGTCTTGTTCAACTCCCCCACCCACCCCAGAACTTTTTGTTATAGATAAGTACTTTGGAACTCAGAAAAGCCAGGCAACTTTCCCAAAACCACACAGCTCTTGTGACTCTACTGGGAATCCAACTCAAGTTTCCATAAGTAAAATGAAAACAAAAAATACCCTACATGAAAATGTACAGTGTATTTGAAAGTAGCTATGCATTGTAGCATGTAGGCCTTTTATCAAGAAATGTGATTGTTTATACAAAAAGACTGACTGGAACATAAGTTTCTGCCAAGACATATTGGCATATACCAGGTGAAACTTTTAGTTATGAAATTGAAGTGTAAAGAGTAAACTAAAAATGGAGTATAGAACAAAGTACGAGAAGACCTTGTCTCCAAATTATAGTGACATCTCATGATAATTCCTACTAAGGGAAAACACACACACAAAACACCCCACCTTGAAACCAGGCAACTGCTTTGGAAAAAAAGCATTGAACACAATGTGATTGTAACAAGGTGACCTAGGAGAGCAAGGATAAGGGGAACTTCAAAACAGTGCTCACATATGCATTCTGGCTCTCCCTATTTCTACCCAGTTTTTTTTGTAAGGATGTGAGTGATATCTGCAGTTGACCCACAGAGTGCTCTACCAGATGCTAAATTGTCAGTCGGGCAGCCACAGAGCTGCAGTGAAGTTAGGAATAAATGTGTTTATTAGCATCCCCATTTACTGCCATCCAAAACATTCACATGAAAACACCCACTGTACTCCCTGCACACCCCTCCATCTGCACACTAGTTGGCAAAGGGAAAACTCAAGCAGAAAACTCTCTTTGAGGCCCCCATATTCAATTCAACCTCCTGAGTAAAGATGCTGGCTGCAGTGCTATAGTCTGAATGTTTCTGTCCCCCTAAAATTCAGATACTGAAAGCTGATCCCTGAGGTGATGGTAATAAGAGATGGGAGATGTCCAGGTCCTGAGGATCAAGCCCTTGTGAATGAGATTAGCACCCTTCTCTAACAGGCCCAAGAAGCTCATTTGCTGGTTCCACTCTGTGAGGGCACACATACATAGAAGGCCCTTCCCAGACCCTAAATCTGCTGGCACCTTGATCTTGGACTTCTTGGCTTCCAGAACTGTGAAAAATAAATTGTATTCTTTGTAAACCACCTTGTTTAGGGTATTTTGTTTTAGCAGCCAGAAAGGACTAAGATATCCTTGGAAGAACAGTTCATTTCCAGGGAAGGGTTAAATGACACTCCACACTGTTAGCCAGGTTTCTGTGGCAGAGCCATGTACTGCCCTAGGAAAGTGAATGCATTTACTAACCAAGTGCAGCTGATGGGGCTAATGCAATGGAGCAGCTGCCCTGACGTTTTCCCAGCAGGCAGGCGCATGGACCTCCAATCTAGTGCAGGCTGGATGTTTTTAATTCACAATCTAATCATGATGGATTTGAAGAAGATGCAAAGCACTCTCCTTTTGTCAGAAAAGCCTTAATGGTCATCAACCATTTCAAGAAAATAGAAATCTTGATCAATTCTATTGAGGACACATAGTGGGGGGCTTATTCTTGGCAGAAGAGATTGCAGATTTGTATAAAATATTCAGATCTCAAACACTTTTCATTTTATGATATAAAGAAATAGTTTATGGTCCAGATATCTCTTATTAGCCAACAGTTGAGTAATTATACAGGATAATAACAAATATGATGTGTTGTCCACTTGAAAGAGATAATATCTTGTAGGAAAAATTGGCCAATACATAATAATATTTGGCCACATTAATTGAGTAATTTGATACACTTTTATTTGTTCACAAAAGGCCTCTCAGGGGATCTCTGAATGTTCAAAATATTATAATTTCCCCTTCACCAATGAGAATTTGAGTAAAACCAGTTGGCCCAGCAGTCACCCTAGTAGTAAACCCCAGAAACTTCTTTGTTTACTCATGGACATATGATTATCCACTGGAGCGTCTGGAGGTTCAGAAAAAGATTTGATCACATATGCCCAGCATCAGGGACATGTAAAAAGAAAGTCCTTTCCCTTTGTCCCCAAATCACCCCAAACCATGTGCTTTGCAATGATTTTATTTGGCTATAAGATTAGTGACTTTAAATGCTCTGTTTGATGCCATTCAATTCCACAAATATTTGTTAACCATGAATTATTTTCCTTCAGTATTCTTAGTCAGCTTTCCTTCATATCCAGACCTGAGACAATCAAGTTATACAGAAGGAAGTTCTATTTTGACTCATGAATTCAGAGGTTTCAGTCTGTGGTGACTTGTCCCTCTTGCTTTTGATCCTGTGGTGAGGCAGCCTATCATGGCCAGCAATGTGTGGCAGAATAAAACCATTCACCTAATGGCCAAGATATAAAAAAGAGAGAGAGAAAGGGATCAGGGTCCCGCAAGTCCCTATGGAGGCACGTAATCAATTATCTAAAATGTCCCACTATGCCCTATCTCTTCAAGTTTCCACCAACTGCCAATAATGCCACATTGGGGATCACGCCTTTAATGTGCAGAAACTACATGTGATAATGTTTAAGACGTGACTCTTTCTCAGCTTGATAATTTAAAATGCATTTGAAAGAGTTACAAAACAATATGAGACAATTTTAAGTGGTGAAGACAGGAAGCATTGAAACCATGGGGTGAAAGTAAGTGAGTGAGGACCAGAGACACTGAAGGGCTTTCCTTAGAAAATCGAATGGGTCGGAGATGTGGCTCAGTGGTACAGCACTGGCCGAGGCCCTGAGGTCAATCCCTAGAACCTCAAAAAAAAAAGTGAATAGAAAGAAAATAGAGTTGGGATCTTGAAGAACGAATAAACCTTCAATAAATGTAAGAAAGGGAAAGACTATGAATGAACTATCATCAAAAAACAATGGAACCTAGGGAGAGTAGAGATCAATAACCTGTACAGAATTATTTTAGTAAATTATGGAGATAGGAAGGGAGGCCAGAATGAGTTCTTAAATAGCTGAGCATTTAAGACCATTATTAGGGGAATAACTATTCTAGAATTCTTTTGCAATTAATTTAGCAACCGTTTTATTACCATCTTTGTTTTGAGAGTCAAGGGCAATTTTGTGCCATGGGTGTTCTCAAAATCTTCTTGAGGAAGAAATGTGCACATGAAAAGGTGTCTGAAGGGGCCTAAATCATGACTTTCTTGAACTTATCCTGATGTATTTTTTTTTTCATTTTTCCATCCCTTCTTCTTAAAGGAGACTTTCTCTCATTGAGGCTGTAGAACACTGAGACAAAACTTGGCGGTATCCTTACACTTTACTAAAAATTCATTGTTCCTATTTCAGTTCCAGTTCTTACTTGAAGTCGCCTCATGCATAAGTAGGATAAGAAGTCATATTAGAATTAGAATCAGAAGAAGACCTCAAGAATAACGAATTATCCTCTAGGATTAAAATAACATTCCCAGAGTGTGGTAAGCCATTCTTATAAACCGTGGCCGCCATTAGAAGATGGCGCCGGCTTCCACTGTGGCCTGTGATAAACAACTCCTTTTATGGAGAGTTGGCGCGCAATCCCTTACCACCCTATGAGAGAGATCCACGTGGCGGCTTGGGATTGGGACGCGGGGGGGCTTTATTAAGCTGTGCTTGGGTGTGTTCGGGCGGCGGGCGCTAGAAGATGATACATGACTCAAGGCCTGAATAAACTGCTGAAAGAAGAATCCTGTGTCGTGTTTTCCCTTGCCGGCGAGGGGTCGCGACACCAGAGGTCTTCGGTTTGGAAGGAAACATGTTCCTTCCTTCACTCAGCGCCCATTTATTGGATACTTTCTCTGTGCCTGCACCAAACCACAAACTCACTAGCAGGGAATAACGATGAAAATGAGTTTCCTTTTCTTTGTCTCAGAGTGCCTTGATCACAGTGGAACCCATTCAAGCATCAGCTGCATAGAACATGATGACATCTCTAGGTGTGATTTGTAAATAGAGGCTTCTTGAAAAGATGGCACTATCCAAGAAAGAATTGGAGGATTGGTGAGTACAGTGGGCCCACAATGAAACTTAGGGCAATTGGGGCAGAAAAGAAGGATTTACCTAAAAGAAACTATTCCTACTTTCATGTTTGACCTTAGGCTGAGCTTGCTGCCTGTGCTATATGGGAATTGTACATTCTTTCTCACATCTGGTTCAAGGCTCATATGCAAAGGGTATGCACATATATTTTGAACACCCCCTAGGGCGCCTGATCTACCAATAGGACCCATAAATGTTTTATTCTAAGAGATTAGGAGATCCTAAATTTGCATGTTGCTGGCAGAGACATTAGGCAAACAGTTTCTGTGTGTGGTCAGGGTAGTCTGCCCGTCCCTGGGAGAACAAAAATTAGGCAAAGGAGACTATGGGAAAAAAAAGAAAGGAAAAAAACTTTCCTTTCCTTCTGGGTTTTCATTGCCAAAAAGGGAATATCAAAATAATTTCAGCTGTCTGATGAATGGTGAAATATTCCAGGCAGGGAGCTGCACAGCTCAAAAAGAATTAATTTTATAACCGTCTGCCAATTTTTTTCTTCCCCTCCTTTCCCCCTCGGAAATGCTTGTGTGTTAGTCACACACTGGATGAATAAAATGAGCACATAGCCTGCTGTTCAGGGCTGGGGTTGTGGTCATCTTCTGCTTTGGAAGACAGTCAAGGACTAATTAGGCATGTGTCTCTTCCTATCAAGTTTTGACAATCTGGAAATTTGGTGACAGCATAAGGAGAGGTCAGCTGATGGAGAAACTTGGGTTAGGAGAGGCTGTTTTTGAGACTGAGAGTCTTTAAAAAAAAATAGGCATCTATTATTATTTGTCCTATCATTTGTTTCCTGCATCTCCAACATCAGTGCTGTTAATTTGGCAAATGACTATATTCATGGTGGGAATATTTCCTAAAAAAATGTAGTCTTGACCTTATTTTAGTTTTGTGAGTAAGAATTTCTCAGTTTCTAAAAAAAAAAAAAAAAAAAAAAGAACCTCAAAAAGGTTTCCCAGGTATTTTCAATACCTAAATTTGGCATCCACACTTCCAAACGATGATAAGATTTTCGCTGAAGGGGGCACTTATTCAAGAGTAGGCATGGAAGTAGAAATGTTGTGGGCTCCTTCTGGAGGCTATAGGACAGGTTAGAAAGTTTTCCATTTACTTTGTAAGACCCTCTAGTAAAGTGATAGGAGTTTAACATTAAACATTATAGGGTAAACCCTAATTTTGACTTAATGTCGGAATGCTTCAGTGTGCAGAAACAGTGAACAGTGTGTTTCTTTTTGCCTCTGTTTTGGAACTATTTCAATATGTTCCCAGATTTTCTCTGCATTAAGAATATATATAGAAAATCATGTACACTACACTTCATAGGATTCTGCTGAATATTTCAAATGTAATTTTAATGATATTGAATTCTAGCCCCAAGACTGGATTTTAGAAAATAATCCTTTCATAAAATACTATTGAACCTTTTGATTCCTTAACAACTTATTTCAGACATCTTTACATCTGAAGACACATTCTTCTTTACTGAACACATTAAAAAAAAAACACTCCAAAGACGTGTTTATTGATATTTTATTTTCTCAGCCTCTAAATAATTGAACTCATCCTCAGATAATGACCACCTGATCAAGGAGAATAAAAAATATTAAATATACCCTTTACAAACATGTAGACATGTAATGGGAGAGGCAATACAGAGTCCTGAGTGCTATTTTTATCCACTTTCATATAGGAGAATACATTCAGCACCTACCATTAATTACAGAATAATCATAGGAGAATGACAGATGCATGAAACAAAGGGTCATATTTGACTCAGTCTCTAGGGTTCAGCTTCCTCACTTTTAATGTGACAGAATACCCTTGGTGATATTTAAGGTCACACCATGCCTAGTTTCAGCACTGTGTGCTTCACCTAGTCCAAGAGATGACTTCTTACCAAGGTGAAATATTCTCCAGAAGTAGAATTTCTCTGCTTGAAAATGTGCATTTTCTATTATGTGCATCCAAGTGCAGATATTCTATTTTGAGTACTACTCCTGCCTTAGCCATTAACTTTCATTACAGTTTATCACTCTCCCTAATCCAAGAATTCATCAATAGAGACAACCATGATTATAATTAATGATTGAAAATCAGTGTATATGCAGTTGTCAAAAGTGTCTAAAACAGGGACTGACATATGTAGAGAAATCAGTGTCTATTTAACAGAAGCAGGACTCTCCAGGCTAGTCATGGTTTCAAGGTCAGGCAGCAACTAACTCTCAATTACTGGCAGAAAGCATAAGAAACACAGGATTCTTAATTCTGCCAATTTTTTTCATTTACCCTTGCTTCGTGCAAGTCATTAAAGGCAAAGAAAATAAGAAACCCAATTAGGAAAGTATAGCCAATAATATATATTTAGTTGTTCCTGAAAATAATGAGATATTAAATAAAAAGAGGAGCCCAGTATGGTAATGCCACCATAGTATTTTTTTAAGAGAGAGAGAGAGAGAGAATTTTTAATATTTATTTTTTAGTTTTTGGCAGA
Organism: Marmota marmota marmota; assembly: GCF_001458135.2. Taxonomy (NCBI): domain Eukaryota; kingdom Metazoa; phylum Chordata; class Mammalia; order Rodentia; family Sciuridae; genus Marmota; species Marmota marmota. The sequence continues at coordinate 830,650 of NW_025999941.1, read as the reverse complement.
CACAACATCTTTGTTTGTATGTGGTGTTGAGGATCAAACCCGGGCCCCACGCATGCCAGGCTAGCGCGCTACCACTTGAGCCACATCCCCAGCCCAACACCATAGTATTTTTTAAAAAATTAATCTAATATCAGTTGTTATATAGTTGGAAGTCAAGAGGAAACTGTAGACAGGAAAATGAGTTTCCAAAGTGGAAAGAAGAAGAAAATAATACAGTCACTGAGTTAAGAGAGAGAGAGAGAGAGAGAGAGAGAGAGAGAGAGAGAAATAGCATCCAATGTTAAATTGGCTCAAAATATTTATGGTGGTATCTCAGAGATTTTGTTTTTCTCGTTAGCCCCAGTATGATATAATTTTGGCATAAGATATATAATGCCTTCCTTTTTAACATCACTTATGTTTTTTCTTTAAAAAGTCTATTGTTATTACTCTAATTCAGAAATAAACTACATTTTGCAAGGCTCCCTGATTTTCCTAGTTTGTCTCAAATTGTGTTTCCCTGATCTAGAAGATCAGCATTTCCTGAGAACTTATTTTAAATGAAATATTTACGACTCCATTGGAGACTGACTGAATCAGAATCTCTGGGAATGGGGAGCAGCCATCCATGTTTAGTAAGTGCTCCAGAGTATTTTGACGCATGTTCTGTTTTAAAATTCACTGAGCTGGTTCATTCTATTATAATATCCTTCTAAACCTTGAAAACATAGCAAACACATATATGTTTTTTAAATTGTCACTCGTATGAGGCTTGTTAGAAGACCTCTATAGTGTCACATCTTTCTAAATGGTAACTCAGAAATTCAAACTGTTCCTATCATATGGCTGCTGCTCTCTCCACTGGAGCCTATAGGAAGTGAGAACTGGAGAGTTATGGCCTATCAATAAACCAACCTGAAAAACAGTGTCCTCATATCTCAGTTCCTCTGCAGAGATAGTTATGTGACCTGTCATACTCACAAGGAAGATGGGGAAGACACAGATATTGAATGAGGATCAAGTATGTCTGCCATGACCCTTAGTTAATCCATTTAGTGACAGTCTTTTCCTGGTTCCAGCCAGTCCACATAGAGACAAGAGGATAATTCCTCCAACTGAAGATTTTTTTTTTATTTTTGGAATTCTCAATTTCCATGGTCTACAGTCAAGTAGATAAGTGCAAATGATTGTCATGATATTTTTCATTTTTCAGAGTTCAGTACCTCCTACTTTTCCAATGACTGCACCTAAACACAAATGCACAATTTTAACTCTGATAATCTATCCACTGTCTTTCTTTTCCTTCTTCGTAAATAACAGCCGTGTAACGTATCCCCACTTCACTTCCCACAGTCTTCCTTTTCTCTTTCTTCCCACCCACGTCTTTCCTGACATCTAAGACTGAAGTAGGCAACTCCTTGACATGAATACCTCTACTGAGGAGCCCATGCCCTCAGAATGATACCTGGAGAACAAAAACCATGTCCACAATATTTGTCCTGATCCTTGGCCATTGCCTCTAGATCCGGAGGTAGACATGTGCCTAAATGGGTCATTCAAATTTTTTAAGCAAATATATAATGATGTATTGTCAAAACGCTAAAGAGGCTTCTAATAGTATTATAATTGGTATCTATTTCATAGGTCATCCTCTTTAATGAGATGATTATTACCAGGTAGAGTCTTTAACATTGTGGTTAAAAAATACATTTGGGGGGCAAAGAGCTGCCAGTATGGCAGATTCAATGCTGAGAGGGGTAGGAGCAGAATTGGTTCTGATTTACATTATGCAGCTATTTAAGATTTTGTCTTGAAGATAAATACAAATTATTTTAGACCTTGGTTATATTCCTGTATAAAGATTTAATGTTAATCCCAGCATTCATGAATGACTGTATGTTCTATCTCTTGAACAGGGATAATAAAGAAACTTACACTTAACTAAATAGTGTATATAGGATTATACAGAAATTATGTTGAGACTCATCTAATACAGTGCCCTTAAAAAGAAGCTTTATATGTTCCATTTCTTTGTAAGCTCAGAGATTTCACAAAAATAAAGATAAGTTTGATTCTAGCTGCCATTGTTAGCTCATCGGTGCCTGTTAAAGATGTTGAAAGCTTCCCAGAATATTACCCCTTATTTTCCTAGTTAGGGAGGGGGGAAAAATAATTCATCAGCTCCTTGTGTTTAACAAGACCAAGTAGGTTCAAAATCAATTCTCTAGTTCCCATCATGGAAACGATTCCTTTAATTAGGGTTTGCCATGTCATAGCTTCTGCTTGTTAGTCCATTATTTCCAGCCTAAATTTCAGACAAGATACTAATCCACTAGGTCTTTTAATGAGTTTCCAGAATTCTCTGAGGTGGAGAGAATACTCTGAGATTAAATAACGGAAATAGTGATTGACCTTCATCCTCTTCTCAAATTCAGGTATAATTAATTCCTCAGCTGCTTACACCAGGTTGCTCTATGGAGATTCCTGTATTTCTGACCTTGGTCCAGACTTTGTCTCTTTTGCATTAATTTTGTAAGTTGTCCACTTAGGGAACACCATCACCCCAAGTGAGGTTGATTAGTATATGCTTACTTTGCATATTTTCCAAAAAATACTTAGTTGGAATAAATTCAAGGTTATATGCATAAAGGAAATTACTTTTACTATCTATATAGTTGATCACATAGTATATTTTCATTAACTTTTTGAATACGTCATTTGTTTGAAATGCTCTACCAGCTTTTTTATTTGTATTTTATTCACAGTGATGATTTCAAGTTTTTGTGTTTCTTTTTAATAGTTTTATTATGGCCTTGTCTACTAAATTATGAGTGTTTTTATTGAAATACAGTTATGTTTGCATAATTTTCACAAATATAGGATTCGAGACAGCTGGATATTAAAAAATTCTTAATGAAAAAATGTGTTGATAGAAAATTGCTTATGTTTGTATGTTTGAATTATGGTTTTTAAAAGAAAAATAAAATGAAAAAAATCACAGTACAGAAATTTACAAAGAAATGAGTAAAACAAAAGTATTTGTGCTCATTTGAAGGTTTTGACACTAATGATTATCAGTTTAAATTATTTTCTCTGATATTTTGTAACATGTAAATGTTTTATATGAATGTCATAACACTGTAAAAGTTCTCTTTTTCCTATTTCTAATCTAAAAACTTGACATTTTAATTACCTACTCTTATAATCATAATTTAATGGATATATTGTGCCCCAGAGATAGCAGAACTAATTATTTCACTACAATTGAAAATTTATATTGTTTTAGATTCCTTACATTTATGACTGAAATCAAATTTTTATTTACTAATATATTTTTAGACTTTGATTTTAATTTCTTATAATAAAATTCAGAAAAATTAATACAGAATCAGAAGATATAAACTTTTTTTAAGTAGGCTTTTTTTTTTAGCACAATTTTGAGTTCAAAGAAAGTTTGAGCAGAGGGTACAGAGATTTCCTGTATACCTCCTTCCCCCATAGATGCATAACTTCTCCCCATTACCAACATCCTCAACTCTGACTAGTTGCAATCAATAAACCTAAATCAACACAATATTGTTGCCCAGTCTAGCGTTTACATTAGGGTTCACTCTTGATGTACATGTTCTATGGTTTTGTATAAATTTAAAATGACTTGGGTCAAACCAACATGGTACCATACTGAATGGTGTCACACCCTCAAATACCTTTGTGCTCCTCCTTTTCATCTTTTTGTCTCCCCCGGCCCCTGAAAACCCTTGCTCTTCTCCTGTACCCTGGTTTTACCTTTTCCAGAAAGTCATATAGTAGAATCATGCAGAAGTAGTCTTTTCAGAAGAGTTTCATTCACTTAGTAATATGCTTTTAAATTTCCTCCATGTCTTTTTATGGCTTGGTAGCTCATTTCATCTTAGTGCTAAATAATATCACATTGTCTGAATATACCAGTTTATTTACTCTATTCACTTACTGAATGACATTTGAGTTGATTATAAGTTTTGGCAATTATGGATAAAATGACTATAATTATCTGTGTGTAGGAGCTTGTGTGGACATAGTTTTCAACTTTTGGGGGAGTTACCAAATGACACGCTAAGAGTGTGTTTTGTTTTGTAATGATTGAGGGTTGCTGTTATTCCACATGCTTGCCAAGATTTGGTGTTATCAATGTTCTGGATTTTAGCTATTTAAATAGGTATGTAGTAGCATTGCATTATTATTTCAATTTGCATTTCCCTGGTGACTCATCATGTGGAGCATTTTTTATATGTTTATATGACCTCTGTAGAACTTCTTTGGTGAAGTGACAAGGTTTTTGACCCAGGTTTTAATCAGGCTGTTTTTTTTTTTTAACTCAGTTGTTCTGGTTTGGATATTAGGTGCCCCACCACCCCAGTCCTATTAATGCAGGAATATTCAGAGATGAAATGATTGGATCATGAGGGCTGTAACCTAATCCCTCCATCCCAGTTTGAATGAACTGACTAGGTGTAGGCAGGTAGGGCATGACTGGAGAAGGAGGCCTTTTCCCTTTCTCTTTCTCTCTCTCTCTCTCTCTCTCTCTCTCTCTCTCTCTCTCTCTCTCTCTCTCCCCACACACACCCCTCACCCCACCATGAATTGAACTTTTCCTTCACTGGGCCCTTCCTTGAGAGCAATGGAGCCTGCCTATATGGACTAAGACCTCTGAAACCATGAGTCTCAAAAAAAACTTTGCCTCTTTTTAAGTTGTTCTTGTTGGATAGTTTGGTCACAACGACAAAAAAGCTAACTAAAAAAAGTTCTTTTTTATTATTATTTTTAGTTGTAGATGAACACAATTACCTTTATTTTATTTTATTTTTTTATGTGGTGCTGAGGATCAAACCTGGTGCCTCACATGTGCTAGGCAAGCACCACTGAGCTATAACCCCAGCCTTTAAAACAAGTTCTAAACATTGTTTATGTACTTTGGATGAGGATCATCTATGGATCTTGCAAATATTTTCTCCCAATCTGTGGCTTGTTTTCTTATCCTCTTGAGATAGTCTTTCAGAAAGCACAAATTTTAATTTTAATGCACTCCAACTTATTGATTCTTTTTTCTATGGACTGTGACTTTGGTACTTACCTGAAGAGTTGTGCCAAACACAAGGTCATCTGGTTTTCTCCTATTTTATCTTTTAAGGGTTTTATCTTTTGTGTTTTAAATGTAGTTTTGTGTTCTATTTTGATTTAATTTATGTGATGGGTATACGTTCTGGATTTATATTTTTTTTCCTTATGGATGTCTGCTTATTCTAGCACCATATGTTGAAAGGACTATTCTTTGTTATGTTGTCTTTATTAATTTGTCAAAGACCAATAGACACTATTTATGTAGGCCTATTTCTCATCTCTCATTCATCTGTCTATCCGGAAACAACATATTTCTCCATTTATTTATTTATTTGATTTTTTTACATAAGAGATTTGTGATTTTCCTCATCCAGATCTTGTACATATTTTGCTAAATTTATAACTGAGAATATTTGGGTGAGTGCTACTAATTAAAGGGTATTATGTTCTTTTTATTTCAAATTCTACATATACATTGCTGGTATATATGAAAGAAATAAACTTTTAAATTAATCTAATATCCTGAAACTTTACTATAATGCCTCATTAGTTTCAGGGTTTTATTTAAAAAATACACACACACACACACACACTGCATAGGTGATAATGTTATTTGCAAACAAAAAAGTTTTAGTTTTTATTCCCAATCTGTTTACTTTTTATTTCCTTTGATTATTAACCACTGATTATTAAAGATTGATCATTGTCTTATTAATTAGCTAACATTTCAGGAAAGCAATTGTAAGAGAGAAATAATCTTAAGAAAATTTCAAGTTTCTTACCCTTAAGTGTATTGTTAGCTGTAGGTTTTTTTGTACATATTCTTTATCAATTTGAGGAAGTTTACTTCTACTTTTAATAGATTGAAAGTTTTTAATAATGTCTTGAATTTTGCCTACTGCTTTTGCTGTATCTATTGATATGATCATATATATATAATTTTTCTTCATTAGCCTGGTAATGCAATGGATTATAGTAATTGATTTTCAAATGTTTAAATGGCTTGGAATTCCTAGGATAAACTCTATTTGTGGAGTATAATTCTTTTTTATACTTTGTTGACTTCAATATACTAATATTTGGTTGAGGAATTTTGCACCAATATTCAAGAGAAGATTGATTTGTAGTTTTCTGTTCTTATCAAATCTTTTTTTATGATATGTCAAGAGCTTTGTAATGTTTCAAACAACTAATAATAAAAAAAATTTAAAAAAAACAAATCTTTTTTTTAATTCTTTTGTAGTTATAGATGGACAGAATACCTTTATTTTATTTTTATGTGGTGCTGAGGCTCAAACCCAGTGCCTTACAGATGCTAGGCAAGCGCTCTGCCGCTGAGCTACAGCCCCAGCCCATTATCAACTCTTTTGCTAGCTTTGGTAATAGTGCTGGCCTCACAGAATGACTAAGGAAGTGTTCCCTCTGTTTCTATCTTCTAAAAGGTATTGTAGAAAGTTGGTGTAATTTCTTTCTGAAATCTTTGGTAGAATTAACTAGTGATTGCATCTGGGCCTAGTGTTTTATGTTAGAAGGTTATTAATTATCAATTTATATATATTTTTAAATATATATATAAACTATGTAATCTGTCTAATTCTTTTTGTGTATTTTATCAGACTGCATCCTTCAATCAATTGATCTATATTCCATTGGTTATCAAATTTATAGGTATAGAGTTGCTCAAAGTTTTCTTCTGTTATCCTTTCAATGCCCATAGCATCTGCAGTGATCATGTGCCCAGTAAAAGGAATTCCTGTAATTAGTACTTTAGTAATGGGGTGGAAGTGTGGGGGAGGGGTGACATTGGATAGTCCTGTGATTAGGTCTCACTTGGATTTTCAGGATTGCTAACTTCACATGTGCTGTCTCCCACCCCCTTGAGGCAGGACAGAATATCTAGAGTGAGCCCAATTAGGTATTTCCTTTTTTTCCATGTGAAAACTAGGGGGAGCTGGAGTTTAATATTTTCCTTCCCCTAGATCAGGTACACCGTGATAAAACCTCTGTGGGTTAGGCCTGATTAAACACTCTTCCCTCAAGGCAGAAGTTAAGAAGAGCAGTGTTCTAGTGTATTTCAGTCATTTCTTTTCCTCTTACCCCACAAGAAGCACCAAGGGATTTTTCGCTGATCTTCACCAGGGGAACCTGGTAGAGCTCCAGGAGGTAATACAGAAGTGTAGGAGCCCCCTGATGACGGGTCCCCCTGGAGCTTTATCTTCAGGCTTGTGCACACAGTCTGAAGCAATTTGCCAATTCCAGTTCAGATTTCTTTACTGCGTACTGATTCCTGCAGTTGTCCCTGTTTATGGGTTTCTGTTCTGGTACCTTGTGATTCTTTGTGTGTGTCTTTCAGCTTCCAATGCTGCAGGCAGTCATTTGCCTTGTAACTTCCTTTTTTGACCCTTCAGCGTCTTACTAGTTACTGGTATCTTTCTCATTAATAATAATCTAGGCATGTCCCTGTCTTTAATTGACTAAGAGTGTAGTGCCATTGTTATTAACTTTGCATTTTTACATAGTGAAAGCTTTCATACCTTCAGCAATTACGTTTCCAATGTGAGTCTTTTTTATTTTCTTTATAAGGAGATTAAAGGAAGCACAGGTGCTTTTAACTTCAAAGAAGTTAAATATATCTCTGTATTTTTAAAGTTTTTAGGTGGTATCTATGAATACTCATCTTTTTTCTTCCTCTATATACCTGTCCTTAAATTATGCTCTTTTCTAGATGAGAGTCCTTTTATGAACTGTTATATAAATATATAATTATATTACATATTTACATACATACATGTGTATATATATATATATATCTGTATTGGGATATATGTGTGTGTGTGTGTGTGTGTGTGTGTGTGGTGTTTTGGGTCTACAGAGATTTAGAATCATTGGCTCCAATAACTAATTGTAGGTGTTGGTGTCTCTGAAGTGTTCAGGGCAATTCAGCAGGTTCGAAATTTTAGCAAGATCTGATATTGCAGTATTGAGTCCAAAGGCTGAAAACTGGTATAGAATTTTCTTGTGGCAACCTAAATGTAGAATTAGGGAATTCTTATGGAATTCTTATGGATTCTTATGGAATCCCAGTCTTTGCTTTTAGGCCTTCCATTCATTGGTTGAGATATGCTTATACAATGGAAGGAAATGTCTTAACCCAATGTCTATTGATTTACATGCTAACTTGCTAACTACATTCCAAAAAATGCCTTCACAGCAACATCTAGACTATTTTTTTTTTTGGACCAAACAAATTTGCAGCTTAGCCTAGTCAAGTTGACACATAAAATTTACCATCAAAACACTATGACCAGGGGCTGGGGTGGTGGCTCAGTGGTAGAGCACTTGCCTAGCATGTGTGAGGCACTGGGTTCGATTCTCAGCACCGCATACAAATAAATAAAATAAAGGTTCATTGACAACTAAAAAAATATTTTTTAAAAAACACAACACTATGACCTATTTTGATTTTGAGTAACAAAGTTAATATGTTTTAAAATTAAAAACATTATCTCACTATTAAAATAATAGTTCTTTACTTCACACATTTTAACAAACTTCTATATTAATTTTTTTCTACTTGGTAGTTCATTTCTAAGCTATTTATTCCTAGCCATAGTCCAATTACTCTTTGAGTCAAATAGTTATTTTTAAATATGTACTAGAAAGGAGAACTAACATATATTGAAGACAGGCTATTTCTTGATGACTAATAAAGTATATTCCATTCAGTTGTCCTAATAATGCACTGAAGAAAGCATTATATTATTTTACAGATGAAGAAAATGAGGCTTTACATGTTCTAGTTAAATAGATGAGCACAGATATGAACCCAAGTGTCTTGAGTCAAAAACTCCCTGTTTTTTTCTATTAGTTTTCGCTTCACACTTGTTCAGAGTCTTTCTTATTTCACTTTGCAGAAATGTGGTTGTCCCTACTTATAAAATGAGTTTTTCCTATAAGACTGAAATTTATCAAGACTATTATATCATGCCTGAATTGGATAAATGCAAAATGAAGAATGAAAGACAAATCTCAGCAGATTTCATTTTCAGTGAAACTAGGAGCATATGTAATGTATCTGAAGGCTAATAATGATGTCTGAGAAATCCAACAACCATACAAGAATAGTAGGAGAGATAAAGAACAGTAGTAGCAAGATGACCAAGAATCACTAGATATCAGATATTGTCAGGAAAAAAAATACACTTCCTTTGGAAAGAGATTTTTTAAAATGTAAATGCCATATTTATACTGGTCAATAAGTCATGCAGAAAAACCATATTTGTAGGAAGCAATCTGAATCTGTGGCAGCAAGTAGAAGACAAGACTTTCTGTTGTACTGTCAGTGAGGTGGTGCTGCCAGCCTCTCTGCCATCACCCCAAACTCCAAGAAATTTCAACAAATAATGAGCACTGAGAAATCCATCGTTAGGGTTTAGATATGAGGTATCCTCCCAAAGCTAATGTGTGAGATAATGCAAGAAAGTTTAGAGGTGAAGTAATTGAATTATGAGATCCTTAACCTAATCAGTGTATTACTACATTTAAATAGATTAACTGGCTGGGAATTGCAGGCATGTAGGGAATGGCTGGAGGAGGTAAGTCTCTGGGGATGTGCCTTTGGGGCATATATTTTGACCCTGGTAAACAAAGCCTCTTTTCTGCTTCCTCCTGGCCATATCCTGAACTGTTTTCCTCCATCACACTCTTCCACTATAGTGTTCTGTCTCATCTTGGGCCCAGAGCAATGGAGCTAGCTGTCTGTGGACCGAGACCTCTGAAACAGTGAATGTCAAATAAACTTTTCCTCCTCTAAAATTGTTCTTATCAGGTCTTTAGGTCACAGCGATGGAAAGGCTGATTAAAACATCTATCTAAGTTAATAGTAATCAAAAGAAAACTGACACATCAACACAAAGATGGTTTTCAAAATAAAAGTGTAGAAAAGTCTTCACTTATATTAATCTAAGTGAAGAACACTAACCAGAAAAAAATTACCATGGGTCAATTAAAAGTTGTGACCAAATTTTGCAGAAAGGCCTAAAAAACATTTGGAAAATCCATTAACTCAATAATTGTTTCTTGAAAAGGGAAAAACAAAACAACAAAAAACAACAAAAATCCATTACTTCCACAACATCAACACAAATGCATCAAACACGAACACACACACACACACACACACACACACACAGGAAGAATATTTCCCACCAGGAAAATGTCACCACAGATTAGATTTTATTTTTAAAAACAGAAATTACTGTATCGATTAAAAAGGTAAAATATTCATAACTCAAAGTACAGAAATGTTGCCAACTTCCTTAGTAAGTAGAGAATTTCTGAAAATCTAGAAAAAAAAAACCAATAAAACTATGGGTAATTAATTAGAATTAGCTTGAGACATACCAAATATCTCTGAAAAATATATCAAATACTGCTAAGCATGCAAAATGCTAATCAGATTTCTCAAATCCATTAATAATAATAAACATAAAAATTGAACCTGCAATCAATTATTAATAGATGGTTGCCAAAATGGCCCACAGTGAAACATGGCTTGGTGCTAATGCTCTTGTGTAGTCCCCTCCATCTTGAACCTGGGCTGGATCATGTGAGTTGACCTACAGTTAAGAGAACAGCAAATGTGATACAAGCTTGCACATTGGGGCTTGTCTCCTGGAATTCCTATAAGAATGTCTAGTGTGGCTTTTTTGAAGATAAAATCTGCATAAAGACACATGACTAGCTTTCCTTGCTGTCCTACCAGCTGAGTGCAGCCCAATGGAGTAAACCCAAGAAAACTGCAGAGAAGTGTCCAGCCAACCCATAAAATGGTGAGAAATAAATCATGGCAATTTTAAGTCAGTATGGTGCTCTGCAGGGAAGGGAGTTGTTACATAGCAATGGATAATCTGATACAATGACATGCCATTTTCACTAATGGAATTGGTATAAATCCAGAAGTTTCACAATTTGCTTTGGTTGTGAGACTATGGGGAAAAAATATATCTCATACACTGCTGATGAGAACATAAATTGATAAAACTCTCTGTAGAAGGCAATTTGGCAATATCTAGTTACATTTCAAAGACTTATTTTCTTTCCCCAATGATCACATTTCTAGAGAACTATTTTGCAAATATATTTGCACGATTGTAACATTATGTATAGGCAAGTTTATTTGTGCAGTATTTTATGTAATAAAAAGAGGTAAATATAACCCAAATGTTTATTAATAGATTCTGGCTAAATATACAATGAAAAATATGATGTGTAAAAACAATAAAGTATGGGAAATCTTTCCATGCATTTATGTGAAAAAACTTAAAGAAATATTATTAAGCAATAAAAGTACAGTCAGTAAAATTATGTGAATAGTTGCCACATACTTTGTATGTAAAAAGAAAAACAGAAATCCATACTTATATGCTTGAATGAACATTTTTAAAACTCCAGACAAATCTTAAACCCTATATACCTACCTAGATAGGCTGGAAAGGCATTTGGGCTCTGGATGGGAAACAGTAGGAGACTTCACTATGGATATCATATACTTATATTTTTGAGACAGTATAAATATAAGTAATTACTTTGCAAACAAAAATAGAAACAACTCAAGAAACAATATTTTGAGTAATATAGCAGTACATTTATCTGGCAAAGCCCATACCATAGAAAATTAGACTATTGACAATTCAATGCTATTATAAACATCGCTGCTGTAAATATACTTATGTAGCAATTTTCCATTGTACCTTTGAAAAATCTTAATACAAATTTCTAAAAGTGGAATTACTATGCCAAAGGTATGAACATTTCTAGTGCCTATGTATAGACAAATAATTTTTTGTACAAGTGAGGTTATCTTTTATTTGAAGTCTTAGATACATTTCAGTAATTTATTTATAATTTGATTATTGTCCTTTATGTTGAATTCCAACCTCTTTTAAAATAATAAATATAATAACCCATTGTCAAATATATGGCATAATATTTTTCAAGTTTTGTGTATATCTGCAAATAATAGGGGAAATTATCTTTTAAAAAGTTTTCTTACCATCTAAATAACTTCTGTAAATTGTAAAAACTTAAGGCAGAAACAATAAAAAAATCAACAACATTTTCACAACCTGGGCTAATGTCTGTTAAAATAGTGCTTCATGTATCATGTATCTACATGATATATGTATCATCATGCATCATCATGTATCTAGATGATACATGTATCATCTATCGATTCTTTTTTCCCTAATTATATATTTGGTACTGGGGATTGAACCCAGGGGGCATTTTACCACTGAGCTACATCCTCAGCTCTTTTTATTTTTTTAGTTTGAGTTGCCCCTGGGCAACTGAGTTTAGTTTGCTGATGCTGGCCTCAAACTTATGATCCTTTTGCCTCAGCCTCCCACATAGCTGGGATTGCAGGCGTGTGCTACCATATTCAGTTATATATGCATTTTAATTTATCTTTGTAACCTGCTTTTATCAATCAACTCACCTTTGCATTTTATAAATTTCTAATCTCGTTTAGTAAACCATATTCTAATATGCCCACTTATTCCCAAAATATCCTTGATAGATTGTTGGGCAATAACAGTAGAATCCAAGTCCATATATTATATCTGACTTTTACAAACATAAGTGAATACAATAAAATGATTATTTTTTTAGACTAGGAAAAATATTTCAGCCCATCACAGTGGTGTATGCTTATAATTCTAGTGACTCAGGAGGCTGAGACAGGAGGATCCCAGGTTCAGGGCCAGCCTTAGCAAAGTAGTAAGGCCCTCAACAACTGAGCAGGACTCTGTCTCAAAATTAAAAATAAAAAGGGGTGGGGATGTGCCTCAGTGGTAAAGTGCCACTGAATTCAATCCCCAGTACCAAAAGAAAAAAGAAAAGACAAATTTTTCATTTTTCTGTCATTTTAAAGGTTGTGTATATTTGTTTATTTATTTTTTGTTTCTATATCTGATCCTACATCAGAAATAATCCAGAATATGGTGTTTACAAGTAAGATGCTGCTATAAGAGAACTTAAAATAAATGGCTTAGTAAATGGTTGATGGGATACAAACTATTTGGGAAGCCGTGACCTCATTTTATTACAAACTTTTGGGTTAAATTGCCATCTGCATTTATCTTTGAACTCAAGACACAAATTTTATCCCAGGGAAATGGGTTGGAAAATTCAAAATGTTGGTATTGGTTACCCAATTCTTCTCATTTTTTGTTTTTGTTTTTCATTAAATTGTTCTGAGGTTTAGCTCATATTAGTCATGTGGAATTCCTCCAGACAGGCTCTCCAAGCAGTTTGTCAGCCAGAGCTCCTTCCCTTTCCTTCCCATTAGAAGTTAGTGATCAGACTAAGTAAGAGTTTTTCCCTTCACATCCCAAGCAGATCCAGCCAGGATTCTGCCCATATTCCCTGTGAGCCCTTTAGAGCTCCAGTGCATACCCACTGTTCCTTACAGGCAACACCTGCATCCTTTTATGGAAAGGCTGCCCTTGAGTTGCTGGAACTGCTTTTCCTCAAAGCAGGGGAAGTCAGAAAACCCACAAAGGTAAATTCCTTCATTTAACCTAAGGTAACCCTAAATGATGACCCCTAGGTACAGAAGTATAAATGCTCCAGCTCCCCTGTTACTTGATTAAACTATTAAAGGTGAAATTTACACCACTAATGCCATCTCGAAAGGTCCCCTGGACAACTGAAGCAATGTCACCCTCTGCGGACATTGCTTGCCATCTTTAATTTCTTGGTCCCACTTTCCCACTTTGTTATGGAGTTTTCTTGGTAACATTTGCTGGAGAATCATGTTCACATGAGTACTTGCCTTTGGTTTTGCTTCCTGGGAATATGGCTGAAGATATACAAGCTCGTTATTATAGTGGGATTCCCTTTATGTTGAAAAAGAGGAAGAAAAAAAGACCATTGAGGCTAGAAAATAAAACAACAAAAATTTCAAAGTACAACAAAGTTATACTCACATTATAGCTTTGGTGATTGTTTCTGGCAATAGAATTGACCAAAAGGCCATACAACAGAAGCCTATCAAATTATTGAGGCTATTTTAACTGTTCAAGAAACCGCAAGCCTGGCATTTAGAGTCTGTGGCTCCACAGCCCCCAAGAAAAAAATTATTTCTAATAGTCATTCCAATGTGGCTATAGAGGATAAAACACAAAGGAGAATCTCCAAGAGAAAAATCCTTGAACCATAGAAAATGGACTTAGAAAATTAGCAACTGTTAGATGTACAAAACCAGGAACTTAATTCACAGGCATGACTGAGAATGCTTATAGTTCTTGCTCACAAAATTTAATAATACCCAAGAAGAACAAATGTCATATGTTCTCATTTCTATCTTCTCAAAAGAGGAGTTTTTATGGCACATATTCTGTGCACACCCCACTGTCCATTGTTCTACACTGGGTTTATATGGTGAAGGCAGAGAGATACAAAATACTTGTATTTTAGCATCTAAACTAAAGGCAGAAAGACACACACAGAACTAAAGGAAAATTCCTCATGCAACCCAAATCTTTGGTCCCAGATCTGAAGGTAATAACTAGATAGAACTTAAATTCCTTTGGAGAAGAATGACTGGTTCTATCTTTGAAGAAGTTGCAAGTGGGTGTAAGAAAGGAGAGCTCTGGAAGGCACAGCTAGTTATCCACATACATGCATTTTCTTTCATTTTCCACCTTCGGAATAGAAGCACTAAATATTTGCTGGAATGTGGATTTAGCATGGTCACCAAGCTAAAGACATGTCCCGACCTCCTTTGCAAATAGTGTAACCATTTAAACTGTGGCTAGTGGTGTCTGAAAAAAAATCTGTGTTTGGTTTATGTCCTTAAGAGAATAGGTGTGATTTCCCATGTCCTTTTCTCTTCTACCTTCCAGCTAGTATATGATTGTCATGACGAAAGCTGAACAGTGTCACCACGTCATGTATACATTGGTCCATGACTACTGATGATTGTAATGTTATAGGTGTCTAGGTGAATGTTTGTAATGTTATTGTAATGTCTAGGAAAAGCATAATAACATGCATAGATAGGAGCCCCTTAAACATATAAGGGCTTCCGTTGCTAGGAGTTGCCACAGTTACTTGGAGGCCACCCAGAAAACATTCTTAAGTGCAAAACTCTTAGGCACCACTTGTCCCAGTATCATGCCAAGACAAGAACTCCAGCCACAATCAAGGTTAAGAGCATTGTGCTCTGATGTGTCATGAAGTGAGTACCTGTCCTAGTCTCATGAGTGTCCCAGTGATACACAGCTGAGCAAAACCAATACCCCTGCTGCCCTCCCAGAAATGAATATTTGTCTTTTAAACCACTTTTGCCTGCTCATTTACTTAGCTGCTCACCTAATATCCTAAATAGTCTCATAAGAAAGAATTTATTTGCATGCATTCATAGGAGTTTGAGCTCTTAGAAATATCTACATCACCTGATTTACCTCCTTGTATTTATCAAGGCAAAATACTAGTTGTAAATGAACTCCTGGTTGTCCCAGCTTCCCAGATGCCAGATGAGCACAGATCTTCTTCATTCTAACTCCTTTGATCCTGGGAAGGCAAACAAAAACTGCTTTAATTAGGCTATTAGGCAAAGTTCCCACAGTATAAATAGCTTCTCATTTTTCTTAAAAATTACCATAATAAATTTCATAATGATAAAATATTTAATTAACATTTCTAAGCTCTTTATGTTTTTTGTTTAATTTAATTTAATTTTCATTTTATTTTATTTTTTGGTACTAGGAATTAAGTCCAGAGATGCTCTACCACTGAACTACATCTCAGTCCTTTTTGGTTGTTATTTTAAGACAATCTTGTTAAGTTGCCCAGGATGCCCTCCAACTTGAGATCCTCCTACCTCAGCTTCCAGAATATCTGAATTACAAGTGTATGCTATAGCACTGGGATTATATTTTCTTTTTCAATACTTGCAACATCTTACAAAGTTTATACTACCAGAACTCCTAGTTTATTCCTGGTTTATCATTCTAAAGCAAAAAGGTAAGTAACAGCTAGGATTTAGAATACAAGCAATATGAATCTGTATACTAAACTTTTAGAAAGTATAGAAATACATATGCATTCTATACTTACATATATGCATTCTCTTTTGAAGAGCTGGGAAACAGAATCAACAGACTTCAATAAAAAGATAGTGTTAAATTTGGTTCTATCAATCCTCAGAAAGTAAAGTATCCCTGTAATGAGGTTATCTCCTAAAGTTCAGATCGCCAGTCTTCTGTAGGGCATTACTCCCACTCCATCAAACGGCTGACCATTCCCAGTGGAGTCCCAGCTTAAATTGGTCGACAAAGAGTAATGTAACATATTAGATTGCTTACAGGCCAGTGGTGGTCCCTTTTCGAGTCAACAGGTACCTTAGGAAAGGAGACAAAGAATGGCGAATGGGAGAAAGCAAAGTATGTGGAATTTGATTTAGCCTGGGAGTGGAAACACTATTGTTATTACAGAAAGGTTGTAAAGAGTAGCAGTAAAACATTTCAAGCAAAGCTGAGGATAGGAATATACATTAAAAACAAATGTCTTTCAATGCACAAACTCACTGAATTGTCAAATGAACATTAATTATCTAGAAATCACTCCAATGATGTCGTATTGCTAATTCATTTGTCAGACAACAAAAGTCAGCCGCCCCCAGGAGGAAACTATCAAATATATAACATTCGGGGAGACTTGGCAGGCAGGCAGGGGGACTTTGGCCAAGCCAATACTAAACCACTTAAGGAAATGTAAAATGTAAGACTGTCCTGAGTAAATCCCAGAATTTGAGACCTGGCAGGCTCAGATGCTAAGGATGAAAGTTTATATTTATTTACATATGCATGTATATGATTCTTTGGAAACTGACCTAATTTAATGCAGATTTATATGCTTGACAGTTTTGTTCTTCCTCACATACATCTTCCATTTAACAGTAGGAAATGTTCCCTCTGGTTGTTTTGGATTGTGATACATATCCCAAAGAATTTTACAAATACATTTCGTTTTCTTCTTATTAAACACATATTAGTTGAGCTCTGAAGATCCTTACCTACATAAAGTACACATGCAAAAGATGACTCTATAAGATATACATAAAGGTCAAATTCATGTATGTACATGACACAATTTCATTCCACAGTTCCTTCCTTTTCTTATCCCTCCTTAAAAATAAATAAATAAATAAGATGGCTTATTTTCCTAAGCTGCTTGGAAAAGTAGATGAGGACTTGCAAACTTCATAGGATGAGATTTAGATAGTTCAAGGTCTGTCTTAGCTTTATGACTCACCTTTTCCTGGCCCTTGGAGAAACAGTTCAGACCGATTCTGGCTGGGATAACTTCGGTTAAGGTTACGCTGCAGAAATGACTCTTGGGTAATTGGTCCTGAGTGTACCTAGTCCAACAGAGAATTGCTACTTGGATTAGAACTTCGGAACTTGGGTTGTTCCATTCTTTCAAGTAGGTAGTTGAACTGTGTTACCCAGAAAGTGACATATGCTGTCTAGATAACCCTCCCATCTCTAAAATGAGAATGTCTAGAGACTCACTAAAGTTGCTGAGAAAACTAATAACCTGTAGTTTAATAGCTATCCAAGAAAGGAGAAAAACATTAGGAAAAGAGATTCTAATCCCCAAAGAAAAATTTAAAATATTGAATGTCTATTGATTGCCACATGCACTCTTTTTCAATGTACTATGATTATCCTCCATGTAATTTTTTTCTTTAACTTCATTTATTTGTTTGTTTTATTCTCTTGGAAGATATATTTAATCTCTATTTCTTCAAATAGTAATTCTGTTTTTTTCTTTCTATACACCTCTTTTCATTTTAACTCAATGATCTTTGACAGAAATTATCTTAACTTTTAATGAGTATTTTAACAAGTGTTTTGTAAACTCCTCAGGCTAGTGTTTTCTAACAACTTTCTGAGATGATGGAAATGTAGCTTTTCTATGTTACACAATACAGTAGTCACTGCTGCATGTAGCTATTGAGCACTTAAAATTTGGTTAGTGTAAATAAGAACCTGAATTTTAAATTGAATTGAATTTCAGTTACTTTTAATTTAAAGACACACGAGGCTAGTGTCTATCATATTGGACACTCTAGCATAAAAGATCAAAAAAACTTGCCTGAGAAAGTGAATAAAAATGAGAGTGACTGTTTACCTCACATTTAGATTGAAAGAACCTGTCCAAAGTGTTGAGATGGATATTTGCACAGAATGTGAGGTCATATCAGGATGGTTTGTGATGTTTGGAAGTATAATTTTTTTGACCTGAACCAGTCAAGATGTTTGACAGAAACTAAATATGTCTGTATTAGGCAAAAATGAAGGATTTATATGAGAACTAGGGAATCTTTCAGAATCAAAGGAAAAGCTGAGTAGCTAGGTTTTATAAGGTTAGCATCTAGTGATGGTTCAGAGAAATGGGCAATAAGATTAATGGATGGCTCTTCCAGAATGCCCCAGTAGAATGAGATCCTCCACCCATGCTCCCTTCTGGGACCTCTCTCTCTCAAATTCAAACTCCAAATGTAGGTGATCAAGATTTGATCATGTACCATTCCTTATTCAGAAAAATTCATGTTTTTTATTACCATAATATTTTCTGAAAAAAAAATCTAGCATTCTTCTAGTAGATACAAATACTAGATATCAGGTTTGGTTAACTGGTAAGTATAATGAATGCCATGTTTGATAGTTCTGTATATGCCCATTTGTCCACTACAAAGACATCTTCATTCTCTTGGCCTTCATAGTAAGCATGTTTTAATTTAAACAGGAAAAAAAACATATATAGAGAAAGCAGGTATCATGTTAACTGCTTTGATGTATACTATCTAAATTTTAACAGTTTTTTTTAGGGATGTTAATATTTGTGTTTTCCATGTAACAACTCCATCTTAGCATGTTCATGTGACATATTTAGTTTTATTTTAAAAGAAAGAACTATCTGGTCATGCTCAAAATTATTGCATTTTTATGTTTCAAAAAGCAGCACCACAGATTAAATGAAAGGTTTAAAGTGCATGAATGGAAGGGTTATTCAACTCCTTTACTTTATAGATGAGAAACCTGAGTCTAAAACAGTATTGCCCATTTCAGTAGCCAGGAGTCATATGTGGCTACTGAGCATTTGAAATGTGTCTCATCTAAATGGAGACTGTTCTAAGTATAAAATAGACATGGCATTTTGAATAGAATATATAGTGTGGAAAGCAGAATGTGAAATACCATAATGAATTTCAAATGCTTGCATGTCAACATGACAATGTTTTTGCATATTATGGGTTAAATAAAATATATTTTTGAAATTAACTTCACCAATTTCTGTTAAGTTTTTAAATGCAGCTACTAAAAACTTAAATAAGCCACAATTGTGGCTTGCATTACATTTGATTGAACAGTACTAATTTAGAAAGCTAAGTGACTTGATAAAAGACGAAGTCAATGTAGAAAACAAATCTACTATCCTGTGGTCTTCCCCCACCCTAAGACCAATGTTGTGAACTTTCTTGATCATTCCTTAACACTGTTTTTTTGTTTTGTTGTGGTGATTGAACCAGGGCCCCACATATGCTAGACAAACATTCTTGAGCTACATCTACTGAGCTATATCTTAGCCCCTTAATTTTTTCTTTAAAAAAAATAATGTTAGAGCATGCTGGTACTCTACATAATATTCTATGCCCCCCTAAAATTTTGTACCTTATAATTATGTAAATTTGTTTAGCTGTCAATTACCATAGTTAAGAAAACACAGTCTGACAAAAAGTAATAGACAAAGAGAAATTATATCAATTCATTCTTTGTTTGAAATCCGAATGAGATGAGCATCAAAGGATTTGGGAGCTCAAAATATCTGTACACTGATTTTAAATATTGTTTCCCAGAATATTAGATGTTGTACCATTCCAGTCCTTACCTAGAAGATTCCTTGAGTGTAGCTGGTTCATACCAGCTATTCAGGCTAGTATTAATTTAAAAATAAACCCTCTTCCATTTCCCCTCTACTCCTCTCTTCTAGGATTGGAGGATCTTTAAAGGCAATTCCCTTTTCTTACGCAGTGCAGCAGAGGGATTCCTTCTACAGACTATGACCAGCCTTCCCGGCAGCCTCTCACATAGTCGTCAGCAGAGTTGAGCCAGAAAGAAGGCAACAAAGGTGTCACTCTGGGATTATGGAGGGTTCAACGATTCCTCCAACCTGCAAACTGAGAAATTCTTCACATAATGCGGTAATAACTAAACAGAGAGCCAGAGGTTTCCTGTTTTAACTCATTGACAAATCCACAGAGATAGTAAGGAATATTGGGTCATACTTTGGGTGTTTTACTTGGCGCTCCTCAATCCAGTTCCACTAGCAATGGAGTGAAGAAGTTCACTCCCATATTTTCAGTTATTCCGACAGGAATTTGAGGCTTATATGCATATATCAATACAAGTCTACCTCACAGAGCATAATTTTTAAAATGTGGCATATAGTTTTTGGTAAATGGTTAACTTTATACCTTATGATTCCAAAAAGACATGAAACTTTTCTGAAACTTGTTGTTTTACAATGACAGAATCTCTAGGAATGAATATCTGGCATTGCTATCTACCCAGAATCATCACAGCAATTCAATTTTGATCTCAGGATACAGCAAAAATTACTCCAGGTTTGAGAGGGCATTTATCATTAGCATCCTCAGTTTCCACCTGAATCTAATCAGCTGGATTTTTGGACATTTTGCATATTTCTTAGATGAAGGAGAATCCCAATCAGTTCAATTTTTCTCATTATCATAAATAAATACATAAACATCATATCAGATCTCAAAGGAAAGCAAAGCTTTTCTTAAAATGAGGTTGTCTTGGAGCTTCTGTTTCTTCATTTATAAAGACAGAACACCCACTTTTGGAATTGGTATGAGAAGTAAATGAATTAGTATACAGATTTTTTTTTAAAGATTGCTTGAGCGGGGCGTAGTAGTGCATGCCTGTAATCTCAGCAGCTTGGGAGGCTGAGACAAGAAGATTGCAAGTTCAAAACCAGCTTCAGCAAAAGCCAGGTACAAAGCAACTCAGTAAGACCCTGTCTATAAATAAAATACAAAATGGGGCTGGGGACATGACTCAGTGGTCAAGTGCCCCTGAGTTCAATCTTTGGTACCAGAAAAATAAAAAATAAAAATAAAAAGATTGTTTGAAAATAATAGGGCTATATATATGAGTTAAATATTAATTTTATTTATTTAATTCCTCAATCTAAACTCTTTTTTTAAATTCTCCCAACTAGCTATCACAGCTACAAGAGAAACTGGATGTCCAGAGAAAGAATACTAATTGATATAAATTTATCATGTGAACTACTATTTTATAATATATTTCATCATTTGAAGGTATTTTTTAAAAAAGTGTTCAACAATCTATTTCATAAGTTTTAATTAAATGATGTTTACTGAGAATTTACTGTGTGTCAAGTTCTCTTTATGTTACTCTCATGTAATAATAATTCTAACAGCTCTATGGAGCAGTTTATTTTCAACTCTCTTTTGGCTATGAAGATGCAGAAACTCAAAAAGCAAAGTATTTTCCACGGTTGTAAAACTACTTAACACTAGACCTGATATGTTAAAATTTATCTGACTTGAAGGTCTATCCAATTTCTTTCTTCTAAAACCGAAAATGTTTCTCAAACTCCATTTATTTGCAATATAGCAATGCATTGAACTCCTCAAGTGTTTTAATTTGTTGGAATTCTTACTCTTTGGAAAAAATGATAGTAAGTAAATAATATTATTTATGCTGCCTGTTTGTTTTCAACATTGCCCTTATTCTGGATTAATTCTAACATTTTCTTTTGTTAGAATTCAACTTTCTAACAAAAAAAAATTCTTTTTTGTTAGAAAGTTGAAAGTGTTATGGTCCAGGCTATATGGCCAATGACCAAACAGACTCCATTTTACCCTGAGACGCCATATCATGTAAGAAATGCTTCTCCCATGGGAAAGCCCCGCCTCTGTACCCATCAATAGTTACCTGGCATGACACACTTGGCAACTCAAAATAGCAATTCTTATACAACGTAAAATTGTTCTCTTTGGTTTCCATTTTTCTTGGGCAATGTATCTTGTCAGAGATTGATTGCTTAGATGTTAGTAACCATTCTCTAATTTGTATTGAACTAGGGTCATTTTGACCCACTTCCCTTCTGCTTGCTTGCTGCTATGCCAACCTGGAAAGTCCCGTGGGAAATACCAATGTACCCATTGCATTGTCTCACTAACTGCCCAATTCAGCTTCTGTACTTACTTGCTTGCAGCTATGTCAACCCAGATGTGGTTTTTGCCTTTCAATATCCTAAAATGCTCAGGGTTGGGGCTCTGCCTTACAGAGACTGTTATTGGTCCTGTGAGGAGCAGTCGCTGGCTGGCCAGCTAAATAAAGACTCTTCAATTTGGACAAAACTAGGACTTGGTGTGTTTTTTTAGTGACCTGCCCCACAACAAAGAGAAAAGGAAAGCAAAGAAATAGAAAATTTGTTGGGATAGTTATTCCGTTTGGCTGCTATTTTCTCAAATAAAAGATCTCTGCTTATAGTGTTAAACATCATGAATATTAAGAGAGCTGCATCATAGTTTACTTGATGAAAAATAAAATTGCTGAGTCAATCTGAGTCATTGACTTTGAAAAAGTCAAGGGGAAGCAATGAGAAACATCTAGAAGAGATATAATGTTCTCACCCACTTCCACTGTACAAGACCAATTAACCTCAAACACACAGTCATCCCACAATGCATTGTGACCTTCAAGCAGGAGGTCTATAAAATAAACGACCTTTAATAGACAACAGCTCTGACCAAGTAGACATTCAACAGCAAGTTTCATATGTCTTCTGGTAATTTACTAGCAAATAAATAAATAAAACTGCAATTAAAGCTGAGATTGATAATTTAAGATCTGAGAATAAACTTTTAAATGCAACTAGAGATTTCAAAAAGGAAAAAATTTACTTGTAATTATATTAGGGTTAACTGAGCTAATGGATAAAAGTATCATTTTATAATTAATGATAATTAAAATTTTAACATTATATTTATTGCTCATTTTTTGTCCTGCTTGAATTTTGCACTGTAGATTTTTTAAAATTAAATGTCACAAATTCTTTTTATCATCTGAAATTTGAATATTTATATTTTAAGGAGTAATGAGTAATATGAAAGCATTTTTTTTCTTTTTCCAAAAAGTTCCTGCCTTAGAGCTACCAATGCAAAAATTTCTCTGTGACACATCAAACAGTCGCAGCAAATAGTTGATTATAAAATAATTACAAGATGCTTTTCATTTTGCTTAAAACATCAATGATAGAGACACATTAAGAAAATCAGTTGGTCTTGATGTCCACCTCTTATATAATACTCTAAGTTGACGGCAAGATGGAGAATGAGATAGCAAAAGCAAGATGAAAGAGGAAAAGAGAAATGAATAAGACTCAACCCTTACCAGTCGGAAATGCACACCTCCCCTATGTGCCTGTAATCCCAGGGGCTCAGGAGGCTGAGACCAGAGGATTGCAGGTTCAAAGCCAGCCTCAGCAACTTAGCAAGGTCCTAAGCAACATAGTGAGCTCCCTGTCTCAAAATAAAAAAATAAAAAGGGCTAGAGATGTGACTCAGTGGTTAAGTGGCCCTGGGTTCACTTCCCAGTATTCAAAACAGAAAGAAAAATAAAAAGAAGCACACAACTCCTACTCCCACGTGCCCCATCTGCTCTTCTAGGACAAAAGTCTAATCAAGACAGTGAGTCGGTTGAAGAGAATGGCTATCAGAGGAAGATATGTACACACAGTGTTTATCCACGATGGGACATTTGAGGCTGTAGTTGTTCCTATGAGGAAATGCACAGCATTAAATGACTCATTTAAAATGTTCCTGACAGAAAGCTCAGAGTAGAGTTCTGTGGGGATCCATTCCTCTCTGACAAGGGGAGGCATGAAGATTCCAATAAATAATTTACATTAATTCATAAGCATTACTTATAGGATATAACCAAATATAAGTCAGTTGGGGGATACCAGTGTTCACAGGCAAGACTGTATCTTTGCTGCCATTCCCTTCTTTAAAACATTTTCTCTCCATTTGTGGGGTTTTTTTTTAATGATGATATTTTGAAGTCTCTTTTCAGAAGAAAACAGCCTGTGACATCATCTAAACCCTTCCATCTAATAAATGTATAAATCTATAAATGTCTATCTATGTATATGTCTATATATATGTAAAGACATCTATAAATGTCTTTATATGTATTGCTCTCCCTCAAATTCCAGCAGCAGCCAGGCATGATGGCACATGCCTGTAATCCCAGAAACTATTGTTGGGAGGCTGAGGCAGGAGGATCACAAGTTGGAGACCAGCCTAGACCACTTAGTGAAACTCTATCTCAAAAGAAAAAGAAAAAGGACTGGGCATGTAGCTCCATGGTAAAGTGCTCCTGGGTTCAAACCCCTGTAAACTTCCATCCCCCACCCCCCAAAAAATACCAGAAAAACCCTGGAAGTAGAAAAAAAAATCACAATTCTTGATACCTATAGTTTTCATCTCCCTTTCACTGTCATGTTACTAGCAGCTAGATCACAAGGTTTTTGAGTCTGGTGGGGTGTTAATTTGAATCATATCCATCCATAAAGTAAGGCCCCTTACCTGTTCGTTGATATCCATAAAGAACATTGTTAAAATATGTCTGTTTTATCTCCATAAGACAGGAAGCACTGATCATTTCACATGATAGGAAATGAAATCCAAACATAAACTTTGGCACTCTGCTTAATGGGCCATTTTCAAATAGTACGTTGCCAAGCCTTGTTCCTAATTTGATGTCATGCAGCATAAGGAGAGTATTATTTTCTTTTTCTTTCTTTTGCACTTCTTCTTGTAAGAATGCAATTGCACACACACTTTTGTTGAGGCCACTGCAAAACAAGGAGAGATTTGAGGCAACCTGAGGAAGTCCAAATCAGAACAGTTGCTCTCTAAAAATCTGCAATTGTCAAGGCAAGGAAACCATAGGCCCTGGCACACATCCAGACATCCTCAGTGTGTAAGTAATAGATAGGACAGGAATCAAATGTAGAAATACTTGTTAGCATATTTAGGTAATCTGGGCCTATTGCACATTTTAAAAATTATTATTGTTAATCTGTTTCTACAAGACAGAAGTACTTGCAATCTGTTAAAAAAAATAAGGGCAAGGATGTTATCCCAATTCGAAATTCACAAATTTTCTCTATATAGTATAGACAACAATTATTCCAGTCCTTGAAAGTGACAACTTCAATCACTTTTCTTTTTTGAATTGTGGATTGAACTCAGGAGCACTTTATCATTGAGTTACATCCGCAGCTATTTTTAATTTTTATTTGAGACAAGGTCTTGCTTAGTTGCTGACACTGGCCTCAAACCTGCAATCCTCCTGCTTCAGCCTCCTGAGTTGCTGGAATCATAGGCAACCTGAGAAAGTCCAAATCAGAGCAGTTGCTCTCTAAAATGTGTGAGCCACCATAGCTGGCTCAATCACTTCTAACAGAGACATGCAGGTACAGATGTGCAATATCAGATACACCAACTTACTGGCAATGAAAAAAAATATAAAATAAAATATTTAACTTTATGAAAACTTTGCAGTTTTAAGAAAGTGGCTAGAGAATTTATTTCAAAAAACAAAAACACACTGTACTGGCTGAAATCTCTTAGTCCATCATCTTTTCTCTCTAAAACATCTAGAGCATGTTACAGTTTAGGACTTAACACAACTCAATCCTTATGTTCGATGGTTTTGTTTTATCTTGTTTTTTCCTCTGTTTATGATGTAAAGGGCCAGATAATCAAAACCTCAATGACTCAGCTCCAAACTTCTACCAGATAGATAGATTTTGAGAATTTCATACTGTAGCTTCAACTCTTCACATCTTCATATCTTATCACCAAAAGCTTACATTTTTTTCCCATCTTGCCTATCTGATTAAATTTTAGGAATTTTTACCCTGGATGCCTTGACTTTTTGTATATAGCCAGCAAGATCTTTACCAACATGGAAGGCTAAGGGATTTCAATGGTCTAGTAAGATTTAGAGACTACATTGTTTCATAATAGAGGTATATTTGGATTATAGATGCTATGTGGTCGCTGGTGTTTTCCTCCTGAATGTATCATTGTGTCTAATCAGAGCCCAGATAAACTCAAAATGATTCAGCTCTCCTTATGTGCCGCGATAATGCATGGAGTCATCCACTTTGAGATTCAGAGGGAGATTGTTGTCTTGCACAAATGAAGAGTAGCCCCAGTGACACTCAATACAGAAGATTATTCCTATCGATCCATCTCAGAAGGAGAAAGCTTCTGTTCCCAAATGTCAGAAGGCACACTGGTTCCATTTAATCACAGAAGAGAAATGTGCTTATACACCTGTCCTCAGAACAAATCCTCTGCCTTGGAAATGCAAGCAGACCCAATTAATCCCAGTGGCTGTGATGTTAATGGTAGAGAGGTTCGGGAAGGAGAAGAGAAACAACAGATTACTAAAAGATTTTAACTTCAGTTTACTATTCTGAGCTCCAGAATGCGTGTGTGGATAAAGAACTTTAACATTAAAGATGAGTGATTTTATTTTTCAACTCTTTCTTTAATTTTCAGACCAAGATATGGTTGAAAAGCAGCATAGGTATTTATTTTCCTCTCTTAAGGAGGTAGTTTTAGAAAGATTGAATTGTAGCAGGACAATGGTTTAGTCTCCTCTGAATATCTCCAAGCCCTATGGAAAATATTATTTCACTTTCCTTTTCCTGAAATTTCTAAGTTCCTACAGCTGGGTAAAGTAGCTAGAGGTGCTCAGGTGAAAAAACAAGGCAAGTTCTAATAATACCTAAACTAGTAACATCTCCTGCCCTACTCCATTTGGCAATTAGACATGAGCAGTAATGTACCTTCACACATTCTCCTGTTGGTCCTTAAATCTTTAAAGGATTTTTTCTCATTCATGTTTCATATATTATGCATGCATGTAATTATTTGTTTCATATTTAATCTTCTTTAATTGTCATTCTCTCCAATCCTTACCAAAAACAAAATTTCCTTCCACATTAACTCTTATAAATTTCCATTATTCTGAAGTCAGATATTTTGAAATGATAATGACAAAGGTATTTAATATTCACAATTTTCTGACAGTTATTTTTTCATCTTCTCTTGGCATAAAGAAGTATATATTATATCTTTATCACACCCTTAAAAGTGCTTTTACAAAGGTAACCATTGACCTCCTAATTCAATGGCCATTAGATTTATCCTCGAATTGGTGAATTGATGTTTATTGCTCTTGGAATTTTCTTTGTGAGTCTATCAGTTATCAGTTCCATCTCCAGAAGTTTTACTCAAATGGTGCATGTTTTTTTTTTTCTTTTCACCATTGATTTCCATTTATCATCTAGATTCTTGCCTCTTCTTTTGGTTTTTCTCCAGTTTTCATTCCCAGAGCAATCAGGAGCATGTCATTTTCCCCTATCTTGAGTTCTAGACCACTGCCGGCAATCACCTGTGCTTCACATTTATTTCAAAATTAACATATCCAAAATTCAATTTTCCAAACTCCATCTAGGTGCAGCACTCTTCATGTGTTTCTGCTCAGTCCAGGGCAATGTTCCTCATATGGTTGTCTCAGATACAATTCTTAGAGTCCTGTATAAATCCTACTTCTCTTCATCTTTTCAACTTAACACCTCCTAGAGCTTACATGCTTGTAACATCCATCACCTCTAGCTCCTAATGCTCCTCCATCCTTTGCCTCTTCCTGGGGATATTAGAAAAACTTCTCAACTTATCTTCATGTTACTCTTCTCTTCACTATGAACCTTGTACTGTTCACAGAGACACAGTTGCCATATTTATAATTTGTACCAAGGATGCACAATTCACAAAGCAGACATTGTAGGTTTTTATATTTTATTATGGCAAATTTCCAGCAGATGACAGTAAAGTGCTTTGTTCTAACAAAATCAGTATATTAAAACAACTTGGCTCATATATGGAAGGAATATGACATAAGAAGCAATGCCATTTTCTAATTTGCTCATAGGTACCAAATGGAATAGCTGGAGGGAGTATAGCTAGCTTTCTGGAATATACTTCTCCGATTATCTTCTGCCTGTTATAGAGCATGCAGGATAAAATTTAAACCCTTTAGCAAGTAGTACAAGGCCCTGGACACTCTTGCCCCACTTTACTCATTACATTTTCCAATTGCCTCCAATGTTTCATCCCTGCTGGGGGCGGTTTGGTGCCACAACTTTTGCTGTTTTACCTAATTGGATTCTCTCCACCCCCTATTCTTCTCTAATTGCTTATAAAATGTAAAGTGAAACTCATCTATTGCTGAAATACTCCTTGGTATAACTGATTAATTTCCTCACCTATGCATTTATATTTGACTTTATAGTAAGGATAGAATTCTCCAAATTTCATGCCTTAGGTTGGGATTTAACACAAAGATGAGATCATATGAAGTTGCCATCAAACAAGGATCAACGATCAGCAATTTCATATGGCTCCATCTGTTCTCCCATTTATAGACCTAACTACATGCTTATATATGTTAATGTTTTTCATCACATCTTTTTGTCCTTGTATTCCCTAAAATTTCCTCTTATCTTCTTGATGAAGTCTATTTGAAGAATGGGGAATGCATATATTATTATTTTTAAAAATTAATTAATTTATTTAAATTAGGTAGATATGACAGCAGAATGCATTTTGATTCATTGTACACAATTACAGTGCAACTTTACATTTCTCTGGTTGTGCACCATGTAGTGTCACACCGTATGTGTAGTCATTCATGTACCTAGGGTAATGATGTCCATCTCATTCCACCATCTTTTCTGCCCCCATGTACCCTCCCAACCCTCCCTCCCCTTTGCCCAATCAAATTTTCTCCATTTTTCCCATGCCTCCCCCATCCCCGTTATGCATTAGCATATTATTTTGATCACACTTGGCAGCTCACCCAAACCCAATATCTGTGACCAAAAACATTGTAGTCAATGATATAAAGCAAGGATTTCTTTATGTTACAAGCAACAAGGCCACTGGGTCAGAATTATCTGTCAGTAATAGCAACAAATCCTGGGCTGATGGGGGTGCTGGTGGGAGAGGGTGTGTGTGTGACATAGGGCTCCTATTAGCTTTAACATTTGTTGACATTGGAAGTCTTAAAAAAAAAAAATCTTCCTGTGAACTGAATCATTGCAAAGTGCTTAAGAACCTTGTCCAAGAGCCCAGGCACTTCATCATTGGCCACATTCCCACAGAAGAAGTGATCCTGAGAAGAATGCTCTTAAATCAAAAAATGTGAAATTGTACTTGGCAGCCACCGCACAGGAAAGAAAATTTCTGCTTGGAACGGCAACCTTTTCCTGTGTTTTGTACACTCACTTTTTTCCCCCCTTCTTCTTTTCTCTCGCTGCTTGCTTTTATTTTTATTTTTGGTATGTCCTGATAGCTGAGAGGAAAGAGATCTTTTTCAGGATCTTTGTGAAAATAGAATTTCCTGAAATGGTTGGGTGAATGAAACCCTATCCTTCATAGTTAATCTCGGAAGGTACGGTTGTTGGTGTTTTCACCCATGATGTTTAAGGGCTTTGGAAAGAGAGGATTATTGAAACACTCATTTCCTGTTTTAAGTCTCTGCAACATCACAGCTGTGCTCAATTAAGCTTTTTTTTTTTTTTTTGAAAAGCCAGACAAGAGAAAACAAAACATTTTCCCTTCTATTCTCTGCATTTCTTTGTAATAAATGAATAAATAAACCTAACGACACAACACTTTCTATTGGAACCCCCCCAAGGTTTTTAGAATTACAGACTTATTAAAATATCATTTCTAACTAACAGAAAACATCCCTCGTTTCTGACTAAACAGCACAGTGGAGGGGAGCCCTTTGTTTACAGCTACGTCAGAGACTTGCTGGAATTTCTTACTGAACTTTATAACTGTCACACTAAGTTATTCTCAACCTCGATAGGACAGACATTTTCATGTTGCAAATCCAACAGTGATTCAGGGATTAAGTGCAAGGTAGAATCTTCCTTAAGAAATGTAAAGTGTGAGGGTTGAAGATGTAGCTCAGTGGTAGAGCACTTGGTTAGCATACGTGAGGCCCTGGGTTTGATCCTCAGCAGGAAGGACGGAAGGAAAGAGAAAGGAAATAGAAATGAGAAGTATGAGAATTTCAAAGAGTAGCTATAACTCTGAGTTGACATCTAGAAAATGATCTGGAAGAGTACTCTAGCTCTCTTGGCTACTGTTTGGTCTCTAACCCTTTCCCCTACATTATAGCAAAGAAAATTTTCTTATGTATGTGACAATGTTATTGCCCATGTGATCACTGATGCCCCAGGAACTAAAAGTGTTGATTATGAATGTTAGATGGGCATCAAAATTTTCTGAAGTGCTTTAATAGTGTGTGTGTGTGCTTCCCTTTCATCCCAAGTGTTTCTAAGTCATTGAGTCTGGGTTGAACACATGGGAATCTGCATATCTAGGATGCATGCAGCATGTTCTAATGCATAAAATGTAAGCAGACAGTCACTAGACTATAAGACAAAAGTCAAACCCTGCAGCACAGTATACATGTCTTTCATAATTGGGCTTATTATGTGTTTCAAATCCAAAAACACATCTTAGGACTGATCATTGACTTCTAGTCAAATTGGATAGAACTGAGTACTCCTTATGACTTAGTGATTCTCCTATGTGTCATAAGGCAGACATTATTTTACTCCTGTTATGGTTTACATGTGGTATCCCTCAAAACCTCATGTATGAGATGATGCAAGGTTTAGGGGAGAAATTATTGGGACATATCCTTACACTAATCAGCTAATTAATCCCTGATGGGATTAACGGGATGGTAGCTGAAGGCAGGGGGGGAGTGTGGCTGGAGGAAGTGGTT
This sequence comes from Marmota marmota marmota, assembly GCF_001458135.2. Classification (NCBI taxonomy): domain Eukaryota; kingdom Metazoa; phylum Chordata; class Mammalia; order Rodentia; family Sciuridae; genus Marmota; species Marmota marmota. The sequence goes on along the minus strand of NW_025999941.1, from coordinate 799,550 downwards.
CATGAGGGGGTGTGGCTTCAGGATATATATTTGTATTTGGCGAGTGGAATCTCTCCCTGGTTTCTAATCATAATGTGAGCCACTTCCCTCCACCATGATGTTCTGCCTCACCTGATGAATAGAGCCTGCTGTCAATGGACTGAGACCTCTGGCACCGTGAGCCCTCAAATAAACTTGTCCTCCTTTGTAATTGTTATGTTCCTTTTAAAAAAAAAAAAAATATATATATATATATAGATAGATAGATGTCTATATATATATATCTATCTATATATATATATATATATATTCCTAGTACATGTACTTATTTTCTTCCAATCTCTAAAATACTGGTTTTCTCCAGGTTGCTCTGTGAGGCTCCTTGTTGTATGTATATTCTTTGGGTCACATATCAGTCCTCCAGTTACCTTGATGTTTAACACATGGACTCTGGGGCCAGGTTGCCTGGCTTCAACCTTGAGTCTGTCACTTACTAATCTCTTTATGCATTTGTCTTCTCATCTAAAAAAATGAGAATAACCATAGTATCTACATCAAAAGGCTAAAACACAGTAAGTTCTAATAGGCATTTAGTGTTCTTATCATTATTGTCTTTATGTGGGTGGTTAACCAATCAATTCCTTCAGTTCTAAGTTCTCCCCTGAATTCCATGACTACTATCCAACTGGCTATTTAGCATTTCTACTCAGAGATCATATAAACTTAACACTTCTAAAATTGAATCCCTGTTCTCCTCTACCAGACCAAATTTGCTCTTCCTTCTGGAATCCCTGGCTCAGTGAGTCATAATATCAATCCTAATATTTAAGATGGAACCTGATAACTTTGTCTTTTTCTCTCTATCAAGTCCATCACCAAGTATTGTTGGTTCTAGTTTCTCATATGATTCAAATTCTTCCTCTCCTTCTGAATGCCACTTGTCACAGCCCAATATTGAACCACCTCGATTACATATATTCCTTCCTTTCTATGTATGTTGTGTGTGACTCATTGAAGTATTGTCCCATTTCCATCCTATTCATTGTACTTCAGTGATAGCAAACATTCTACCACATGTCAATCACTACCAAAGGACCTCCAAGGACTTCCTATGGTCTTCAGAATGAAAGTTCTGAATCAAATGTCCTTATGGGTCTGCCTTAACATTCCCACTCTAGTTCTCCATCATTCCCCACATTTTACTCTATACTCGTTTTACACTGAAATTTGTCATTATCACCCTGGCCTTTGAACTTTTGTTTAATTTCCCCTCTGGAGGATACTCTATCACTTACCAATTTGTCTCCGCTAGCACGTAACTTCTCTAGATATCTGTATTAATGTTCTAGAACTCAATAAGGTATTCTCTCTAGGTGCCCCATAATATCTGTTGTACTTCACATGTTACTTCATAATCGCTGTGTCTGCTCCTACAATCTCATTACTTCTAAGTCATGAACTTAACTTTCTATTTTTTCCAGTCAGCACACTGTCTGGCATATAATAAACATCCAAGAAATGTGTGATATATAGATAAAGGAAGGAATATATAAATACAGAAATCCTTTATCACACACCTGGTATTCTATTCATACCAAACCATGATTCTACCCATAATCTATTCTGAGACTCCTTATGATTGCTTCTTCTAGTATACATAAATGTAATTTTAAATTTTTAAAACAAATAATATCTATACAGTACTATATGCAATGTGCATGAAATAATTAAAACATTACAGTTTTAAACTTTTGAAATAAATAATATCTGTAAGTTACTATCTGTAATACAAACTAAAATTATTACCATTCTTTGATAGGATCAATTTATTTTGGAAATTTTATTCAGAATAATAGCAGGGATTCCAAATTCTGTAAGTATGGGCCCCTTGAGTCCATCTAAAACACTTCCTGATTGTGGGTAACCACAACATCTTTGACATTAATCTGAGCATCTTATGAGATTTTCAGTTCTTCCTGATTTCTGGTTTCTGGCCCCATTTGTATGGGAAATCTGGATCTTATTGACTCTAATACCAACAAGACAAGTGTCTTATTTTAGAAGGAAAATGAATCAAAATACATGAAATGAACACATGGGAAAGACATTACTTGATTTTCCAAGGAGGGTCAATGCTTACAATAGATATAATATAAAAGCTGGAAGAGATTTTAAATATCAAGTCCAACCCATTCACTCTGTAAATGAATAGAGCTTCTACTTAGCCAGCATGGTTAGGTAAATAGCCACAAATCACCCAGATTCTTATTAGCAGAGTTTAGTTTGAAAGTGTTCAACTCAGAGCACTTTCTGCTCACTCATATGGCTTAGGAGAAGTTTTTCATATGCTTCAGAAGACTATAAATTCTTCATCTAGGCTAGTGATTGATTGCTAAGGAAGATTCACAGATAAAACTCTCTTTGAAAGCATTGAAGAAAAACCATTGTGATCATTATCCATACAGTCTGTCTTAATATACTTCCTTGGTTCATTTAGGGGTGCATAGGGTAACTTAGTGGGTCAAACAATGGAGAAAAACAAAAACTGTTGCATGGGTAACACAAAATAACAATTTTAAAAAGCCACCAGTATGTTGGAGAAAATTGAAGATTTGCTATGTAAAATATATATATTTATATATATTCTTCTTTACTCAGTTCTCTCTGCAATTCTGATTCCTTGATTCCTTATACTTTTAAAGGACAGGAAAGGAAAGATGACTTGGCTCATGTTGAATAAAATAAATAACTCCTATTATTGTTTTATTCATTTCCTGAGATTCTTTCAGGACTATGCTTTTGAATCTAGGCTTAGAATTTTAGGCAGCTTCCTACCTGTGCAATGTATGTCTTGATACCCCAAGAACTGGCCTTCCATTCTGGGTCTCTGTCTGACTGGGTCCAACTCTTTGTCTTGCCCCAGATTTATTTCCAAACCAGAAACTAGTCACAATGTTATATGTTTATGGCCTAAATAAACCACATGTCCAGTATGTATGGTGGTTGTTTAAGGCTTATACATTTTTAATGCTCTTTGTCATTTAGCAGTAGATAATTGAAGCACTGGCTACACCATTCCTTTGCATAAACTTCCCTGGAGAGAGCTTCATATTGTCCGTAGTCCATTGTATCATAGGTAAGTGCATTTAAACTAAGGACCCAATCTACCTTTCCAGTTCATTGTCTCTCAATAGTCATTTACCCACTCCTCCTTATCTACCTCACCTCAGTAACTTGAAATTCTCACACTCATTTCACAGTGCAAACATGCTTACACGTGTCTCACTGTTTGTTCATCAACTCCAATCTGAAAGGTATTGCTTCCTTGTCTGAATCTTCAAGAACATCATCTAAGAGACAGGGAATAACTTTACCTTAATACATTTTCTTAAAAATTTCTTAGTTTTTGAGAGTCTAGAAGCCTCACTTGTAGGCATTCCAAGACCATCTCCATCTCTTTTTTTTTTTAAAGAGAGAATTTCAATATTTATTTTTTACTTCTTGGAGGACACAACATCTTTGTTTGTATGTGGTGCTGAGGATCGAACCCGGGCCGCACGCATGCCATGCGAGCATGCTACCGCTTGAGCCACATCCCCAGCCCACCATCTCCATCTCTTAAAAATGGACTCATTAAACAAATTCATGATACTAATGAATAAGCTTTGAATGTTAAGTTTCCATTCTTTTCTCTTCCTTTGAAGGGAACCTCTAATTTAATTCACCATGTAAGTACTTTTTCTCCTTATAGGTAGGATCTCTGGTGAATAAGTTACATAATTGAATGTGGTCTAAACAGTGTGAGGTAGAAGGAAGTATTAGAGTATTCATTAGTTTAATGTCACCATGTCAGTTCAGTCAGATTCATCTTTCTCCACAATAAGAAGTCATGGAGGAATCCCCATGCTCAACTCTCTCTCTCCATGGGCAGAGAATCAAGGTGCTCTATCAGTTCCTCTCTGAACTGTATTACATTCTTGCTTCCACAGATGGCCATATTGTACAGTTGCTTCTGCATATGTTTCAGAAAATAATATAATTTCAATAAGTATAAATATCATAATTTTTGTCTAACAGACTCATGTTTGTTTATTTAAGGGAATTAGTCAGTAAGAAATAGGAACTCTTAAAAATACCTAGTATAATAAAGATTCATGTGTTGGAACCTTAGTGTGATGGTGAGGGGTGGTAAACTTTAAGAGATAGGACTTTGTAGAAGGTCCTAAGGTCATTGGGGCATGCCCTGAGAAGGCAGTGGGGGACCCTACCTCTTGGGCTTCCTGTTGAATGAAATATTATCTCTTCATCCCGCACATGTTCTTCCCATTTGCTGTCAGTTACTCACAGAATCACATTTATACTGGTATCATGCCCTTAAATCTCCAGAAAGTGAGTCAAATAAACCTCTTTATTACGTTAGCTTATCTCAGTTGTTTATAATAACACAAAGTGACAAGTTTCCATAGAATCCAAAATTACAATTATGTCACTTCTGTGTGATTAAATTTAGGAATTAAAAACCTTAAACCAGAGAAAAACATTCTATCATGTTTTGAACATATGTTCATCATGTACTTTATATCAGCTTTATCTTTAGTATTCAAAGTTACCAAGAAGATAAAAAGAGAATTATCATACTCAGTAACAGCGAGGACCAGAAAGAACAAATAACCACAGTTGCATAGCTAGAAGTGTCAAAACAAATTTTAAACACAATTTATTGTTTGTTTGTTTGTTTTTCACAAAACTTCAGTATCCAAGTCCCAGGAGAAAAGAGGGAGGGAAAGTATATTTAAAGAACATGGTGGTGAAATATGAATGGACCTGTAGGACATTATATAATGATGTTCAAATCTGCAGGAGAAAATAAAAACATTAAAGGAATGTTTCTTTCATGAGGCCACCAGAAAAGTGAGGACCACGCTTAACTCTAATGGACATGATAGAAACATGATCTAACCAAAACCCGAGGTGCTGTGATCTAACCAATCATTTCAGAAAGCACTTTATGAAGTAAGAAGGCAGTGATCTAGGACTTAAAAACAAAAAACAAAAAACATAGCTTTCAGAATTTGTTTATTCCTTTTTTCATAATTCTAGAATAATTTGCACTAAACCTCTTCAGAGAAACTTCCTATAGTAATTTATTTTCAAAGATGACAATAATCCTTCATTTAAAAAAAAAGTCACTTGAATGGGAAACTGCTCAACTTGGTAAAGATTATCAATAAAATATCGAGTTCACAATATACTTAGTGGTGAGAACTAGATGCCTAAGTTTGAGAAGAAGGTGAGAATGGCTCCTCTCATTAAAATAATCCACCATTGTACTAGGGGCCCTAGACAGTACAATAAGAAAAGAAAATAGAAGATTAAGATATTGGGAAGAAGGTAATAAAACTATTGTTGTTGATAGAAGACATTATTGACTCTGTAGAAAAAGCCTAAAGAATTAACAAACATACTCCCGGAACTAGTTAGCAATTATTGCAAGGTTGGAGGATACTAGATTAATATACATTGCTTTTCTATCTGTTAGCTGTGAACTCTTGGAATTTGAAACTAAAAACACCATTAAACGTGAAATATAAATCCCATAAAATATGCAGCAACACAAAATAGAAATTTTGACAAAATATAGGAAAGAATGTGCAAATAAATATAAGGATATTCAGCGATCATGAATTGGAAGTCTTAAAATTTTTAAGGTATTAATTCTTTCCAACTTGATTTGTAGATGCTGAAGCCAGATTTAAAGTTAGGTAGTCAGTGTAGTTAGGTAAATTGGAGTAAGATCCAAAATGGAGGCCATATTGAGAATGAATTCCTGGAAATGCAGGACAACTCATGGAATGTTAATGAAGTCCCTGAAAAGCCCAAGGCCCAGAGCCCATCCCAAAAAAGTGTTAATGAAACAGCTCCCAGCAAACTTGAAGATGCTGACTCAAAAGTCCTTCCTGCCCAGATTACACCTTTGGCCCACCTGTGCCCCACCCTTAACAGAACAGGAATTTGACAGGAATGCGGGAAAGCTAAATGAAGACTTCAGCTATAAAAATGGGAGACAACCGGGCTTCCAGGGATTCCATCTCTTGGGTCCCCTTCTTCCTCCAGGAGAAATCTTTTCTGCTGTCCTTTAATAAACTTCTATTTTCCACTCTGACCTTGCCTCCACGTGCTTCTCTGGTGTTATTCTTCAACATTGGGGAAGCAAGGACTCGTCACCAGTCAACAGCGGTAACAATGCAACACAATCTGAATCAAAATCTCAGAAAGTTCTTTTGGTAGATATTGACAAAATGATTCTTAAGTGGAAAGGAAAGGGACTCCAAATAATGAATACAATACTGAAGAGACAGAAGGTTTAAGGAAGGACTGAGAGGAGCATACTTTAGAATTTGCCAAAGCTTCTGTCATCAAATCAGTGGAATATTGATAAACATTAAGGATAACAACAAAAATAGACAAATAGATTCATGAAACAAAATAGCCCAGAAACACACCCACATAAATATAGCCAATTTATCTTTGACAAAGGAGGAAAGGAAATCCAATGCACAAAGGATAGTCTTTTCAACAAATGCTGCTGAAGCAATTAGATCTATCTATGTAAAAAAAAAACAAAAACTTAAATTTTTCAAAAGAATAAACTCAAAAGGAATCACAGTTATGAAAATAAAATATAAAACTTTAAATCTTAAAGAAAACATAGGGGAAATCTAAATCACATTATTTTTTCCCAATAGGCTTTATGTACAATCCCCAAAACACAACCTTAAACAGACATTAATAAATTAGACTCATTAAAAATTAAAAAAAACTAGGGCTGGGGCTTTAGCTCAGTGGTAGAATGCTTGCTTAGCATGCATGGGGCACTGGGTTTGATCCTCAGCATCACAAAAAAATAAAAAATAAAAATAAACAAATTAAATAAAGGCACTCTGTCCATCTACAATTATCAAAAAATTTAAATAAATTCAAAAATTATTTCCAGTAAAATGCACTATTAAGAAAATAGAAAACAAGCCACAGAATTGGAGAAAATATTTGCAAAATACATATGTGACTTGTGTTCAAAATGTAGAAGAATTCTTAAGAAGCAACAATAAATAACAACCCAATTTAAAAAGTGGCCAAAATTTCTGAACAGAAGATCAATATAGGGCCAATAAACATATGAAAATATGTTCACATCATTTGTCATTAGGTAATTCAAATTAAAACAATATTGAGATACCATCACACACTTATTAGAAAGATTGGAATAAAGAAAACCTGACAAAATAAAAGTTGGTGAGGATGGAGAGTAACAGAAACTCATTCATTGCTGGTGGGAATGCAAAATGGTGCGGTCATTTGAGAAGACAATTTTCCAGCTTCCTAAAAGTTAACATAGTCTCACCAGACAATACATCCTCCCTGCTCCTAGGTATCTAGCCAACTATTTAACATCCACACAAAAACTTAAATGTGAATGTTTATAGCAGCCTTATTGATAATCACCCAGTCTGGAAGCAACCAAATGTCTTTCAAAAGGTTAATGGATAAACAAATTGTGGTACATCCACAAATTAAGTGTTATTCCGTGGTAAAAAAAAAAAAAAAAAAGCAGCTGCCAGTCCACAACAGGATGAAAGTTAAATAAGTATTGCTGTGAAAAGCAGTGGCACACACCTGTAATTTCAGCCTCTCCAAAGGCTGAAATAAGAGAATCCCAGAGCCTTTGCAAATTAGCAAAACCCTGCCTCAAAATTTAAAACAAACAAACAAACAAATAAATAAAAGGACTAGGGATGAGATTCAGTGATAGAGTGCCCCCTGGGTTCAATCCCCAGTACTACAAAAATACATACATTGGTACAGGTCGTTAAATGAAATAAGGCTGAATAAAGCCAAGTAATTACAATTATATGACATTCTGGGAAAGGCAAATCTCTAGAGATTGTACAAAGATCAGTAGTTTCCCAGAGAATGGAAGAAGGGTGAAAGATGAAATAGGTGAATCACAGGGAATTTATTGAGCAGTAAAATTATTCTTCATGTTACTGTAATGGTGGTTAAATGATATTATACATTTGCCAAAACCCATAGAACTTTATAACTTAAAGAGTAAATCTTAATATATGCAAATTTAAAAAAAATCATTTAGTAGGAGTTGAGAAAATTCAAGAAGGAGTACAGACCATGCCAAGAAAATCTAAATGTATTACAAATGTGTGAAACAGACTCACTGAAGGATGCTATGGAAATGGTGCTGACCCAAGTAACTTCACATATGCGTGAAATCTCTAAGACTAAAGACAAAAAGAACTACACACAAATACTCTACTTCCATTGACAAATTTTTTTTTCCAGGGAATATGTACTAAAATCTCTGATATGCTATAGAATTAAACAGTTAAATAACTGCAGTTAAATAAATGGGTAAAGTATGGTTTGAGCCAGATTTCTGCCTCTTGGAATGTGAGGTTATGGTTAAGCAGGGAGACGTTAGAATGTTCCATGTAATAATGAAGTAGGATCTGAGGCATCAGCATGAATTCATGTCTAGCTTAAAATAGATGTGATGGATGAGTACAGAAATATTTATAGGCATGTTCACATACACGGCTTAGTATGCAGACATATTTTCTTATTCTGTTAGATGAAAGGGCCTAAAAGCAAAGACACCCCCAAAGCACACTCAACCCAGACCATAATTTCTACTAAAAAGAACTATAGTGTCTACTCAAAGAAATGGCTGATTATAGCACTGGGGAAATTCTTAAGTATCTTATAGTGCCACAAAGTAAAAAAAAAAAAAAAAGTCCTAAAATAAAAACAAACTACATTAACAGAATAAATCAAAAGGATATATTTATATACCAACTTTCAGTTTCAGTGCTCCCAATGGCAAAGCTGGAATAATTTGAGTGCATAATAATATACTATAACTAACTCAGAATATAAAACAAATACCCATGATTCTATAATGACATACATGAATACTTATATAAATAACTGGGGAAGAACAGAACAATTTTTCCACACAAAAGGATTCCAAATAATTTATGTAGCTACTCCTCCCTCAAAGAAAAGGCACATAACTCCCCATTCCTCCAGTATACACTATAACACTATACATAGACATTTCCTTCCAAAGAGTGCAGTATGAAAATGGGGGGGGGGCGGCGCGGAGAGCAGATTTGCAGTGGAGAAACCTGACAGACACTACCTCATGTAGGTAATCAAGGTTAACATCAACAGTTATAAATTATGCTAATCCATATGAACACTTGATATAATGTGATGAAAATGACACTTTCCTGCTCCCCAAATCTCATAGCTACACTCTAATTATAAGAACATCACACAAATACCAATAGAAGGGCATCCTACAAAATGTCTGCCAAGTACTCTTCAACAATGTCAAGGTCATCACAACCAAAGAAAACTTGTCACAGGCAAGAGAAGCCTAGGAGAAATAAGAAATAAATGTAATATGCTATCGTGCTTTACATTCTGGAACAGGAAAAGGGAATGAGGCAAAAGCTAAAGAAATCCTTATAAACTATACATCTTAGTAATATTATATCAACACAGACTCATTAATTATAACAAATGTGCCATATGAATGTAAGATACTAATAACAGGGTAACTGAAGTATATGGGAACTCTACGTACTATTTTATTGAGTTTTCCCTATGCTTAAAAACTGTTCTAAGGAATGAATTTTATCTAAAACAAGAAAATATCAAAATACATTGTGATCCCAGGTGGAACAATCTGAGCCACAAAATAAATAATGATAATGTTGGATTTAGCCCTAACAATATAACAGATGAGTGGATAGAGAAGTAATGAGGGAAATAGAGAGCTATCATTAGAATACAATAGTAATGGTTGCTATAGGCATGAACTATTGATGATAAAAGCAGTTGATATAAGTTTAAGCACAACAGCAGATTTGCATAGTCTCAAAATCTTCTAGTCAGCTTTTTGTTGTTGTGATCAAAATATCTGACAAGAACAATGGGAAGAAAAGTTTATTTGTGCTCAGGGTTTCAGGAGTTCAGTCCATGTGTGTTGGGACCCTAGCTGTGGGCCCAAGGTGAGGCATAACCTCACAAAAGAAGGGCATGGTGGAAGAAAACTGTTCAGATCCTGGCAGCCAGGAAGCAGAGGTAGAACTTCTACTTATTAGGTAAAAAATATAAATCCCAAAGATATACTCCCAGTGACCTGCTTCATCCAACCATACCTTACCTGCCTACAGTTATCACCCAGTTAATCTACATTAGTGGATTAATCCACTGATTACCTTTCCACTTTACCACTGACCATTCTTGCATTGTCTCGCACATGAATTTTTACATCTAAACCATAACACAAAACATCGAGTCTAAATATTTATTAAATGCAAGGAGAAAAACTGTAGCTATGTAGTGGAGCAACTCTGGCAAGGTAAAGGTTAACATCACCAGCAATAAGACATTTTGACTTCACAATCTACTGAGAAAAGTCCACCGACAATGTAAGATTCCTTCCAATAATGCAGAATCACAATATAGTTACCAGAAAACATCAGGCAGACACACCAGGGACATTCCACAGACACTACTCAGTACCCTTCCAAAGTCTCAAAGACATGAAAGGCATGAAGGACTAAAGAGCCATCACCAATGGAAGGACACCAAGGAGACATGAAAAGTGAATGCAGTGATAGATTCCGTATTACATCCTGGAAGAGCAAAAGAAGGAGCGGAGAGAAAAAGCTGATGAAGTATGAAAAAGACCTGTAGTTCAGTTAATAATGCATTGCAATAGGGTTACTAGTTTTGATAACTATACAGTGACTACACAAGTTGTTAACATTATGAAAGCCTGGGTGAGGAGAACAGGAACTCTGCTATTTTCACAACTCTTCTGCAGTCCTAAAATAACCTCAAAATAAAAAATTTAAAAAAAAACACACACACACACAGGGAAACAAAGCTTGTTTTGCAACACATTTGCACCAAGAAGGGCTTGCCCGTTTTATTTGAGACAGTTTTTCTGAGGCAGTCTCTCTCAGCAAAGTGATGATGTTTAGCGAAGAGCTGCCAAGGTTATTTGCCAAGATCAAATAACCTTTGATCTCTTAATTAAATTCTAAGGTAGTATTTTCCTCCTTCAAGAATATAATAATTTCTTGGAAATATCTCATATTTCTTCATTTTACAACAACAGATTTCTTGTTTGTTGTCTTTTTTAGTGTGTTCTAAAATACCTTCAATATGGAAGGAGTTCTGGTTTGGAGTCAGATGGATTCCAGTTGTTTGAGAAACTGTATTTAGCCATGACTCAAAGCCAGGTGTATAATAGATGCCAAAGGAAGAAATAACTCACCCGGCTATTTCAGATTTCCAGCAACATTCTTTTTAGCCCACTAAGTTATCACATCCAATGTGGATAAATTCAGTCCCTCAATTTCCCCACAGCAAAATCCCTTTGCACACATTGTGACTTGGAATGTTCTATAAATTCATTCATCTCAATAGTAATTTTACAAAGTACCTCCACCTATGCAATTTTATTTAGCTTTATAAATAAAATGCATGCTCTAGAGAAGGTTGTAGGCAGAAAAACCAGATTTCAAACTTATAGTCCAGTAACATTATTGTAGGACTAGATTTAGGATTCATATTCTTTGATTGATTTGTTAATTAAAAAATAAATACAAAAGAAATAACTCATGTTTATTTAATAGTCTTCCCAAGGTTCTGCTTCTATTTTTGAGGAAAAGAAGAGCACTGGGTACTGAAAGAATTATGATCTCCTTTTTTCTCCTCAAGATCACTATTAATTCTTTCTCGGTTCGTTTTCTTGATGATATATCTTTTTCATACATTTACCACCATGTAACTTTATTCAGTTGCTCTTAGTTCATTTGTACATTCTGAAAACTATGGGATAAACTTTTTTCTGTAACAGAAATTGAGAGAAAGCAATTAGCTGAATCACAGGACATTGTAGCTAGTAGAAAAAAAAATAGAAATGATTAAACCCAATCTGTACTATACAAGTTAGACAAGGGAGATCCAGAGAAATTAAAGGGCTTGTTGAGAGTAACAATTCTTTGCTTATCCCCAAACTATAATACAGAGTTTCTGTATTATATAGTTCCTCACTCCTGGTTCTGTATTTTATATTACATTAATCTGCCTCAACGGATGTCTTCTCAAAAAACACCTTCATTGTATACAAATATATCTACTCTTTCAGTGTGTGTACGAATCAGGATATAAGTAAAAATACGCATCTAGAATATGCTATACAAGCCGGGTCTCTTTTCCATTACCCCAGTTCGTATTTGTTTTGTTGTTGTTGTTGTTGTTGTTATTGTTGTTGTTGTTGTTGTCTTTTGTACTAGGGATTTAACCTAGGATGCTTACCACTGAGCAACATCCCCAGCCCTTCATCTATTAAATTTTGGGACAGGGTCTCACTAAGTTGCTGAGACTAGGTTTGAACTAGCGATCCTCCTGTCTCAGTAGAACTGCTGTGATTACAGGCCTGTGCCACCATGCTTGGCTCCATAATTTACTCTAATGCTATATTGTTAACTCATTTCTCTTAAGGAGTTCTGGATCCTACTGGTGATTTTTAAAGCCATTATTAAGAAACATGCATAAAAGTACAAAAAACCTAAGTTTGAAGCATTAAAAATAGTTGAACAAGTGAAAAGGTCTATTTGATTTTGTCAAGAAATTTGTAATGTTTTGAACAACCCACAATAAAAAATAAAAAAATAAAAAATAAAAAATAAAATAAAATAAAATAAAATAAAAAAAAAAGATACACTATTATATATATGACTGTTTTTTTAATTATGGAAATTTTGGGTGATTAATAAAATGATATTGAAAATTTGGGAAAAAATATAGAATGTTAAGTGTCCGGGAACTTCCATTAAACAACAATAAGCAGAAGTTTTCCCTACTAAATTGTAATATATGTATATATACATATATGTATATATAAATATGTATATACATAAATATATATATATATATATAAATATATATATATATATATATATATATATATATATTCCAAAATTAAATTAATTAAAGCACTGAGGCACTAGAACAAAAGCAGACACAAGACAAATTTAAGTTTAAGTCATTTTGTGGACATATGTTTTCATTTCTGTGAGTAAAATACTTACAAGTAGAATTCCATATGGTAATTATGTTTAACTTTACTAAAAACTTGCAAACAGTTGTCCAAAGTGTGGTACTATTTTTGATTCTCACCAGAGTACTGTGTCCAGTTTTTCTATATTCATCCAATCAACAACTGGAATAGTCATTGTGCATGCATGTGGCTTTATTTTTTATAATATATAGTGACAGAAAGTAGAATGGCAGCTGCTTGAAGTTGTTGGTGGGAGTTTCAGTAGAAAGGGACATGAGGAAGCACTTTAATTGATGAAAATGTTCAAAATCTTGACTATAGTAGAGGATTCACACACACACCTACACACACATCAATCAAACTTCAAACTGTACACCTTAGATAGATGCATATTATTTTAAATAAATTATGCATACATGTTGCTTTTAAAAAAATAAACTATAAAATGCAACTATAAATAAGTTTGATTACAAAGTGACATTATTCATTTTTTTTCATGTTGAACTTTTGTATTCATAGAATACAAAGAATTGTACTGAATTATTGAATGAAGGAGCCTGTTCAAGATTATTCATGTATGACTGAATACAGAGCTCAAGTAACATTACTTGGAATAGAATAATAGAGAGCTACTTTAATAAAATAATTGTTATATAGCTTTTGATATATAATGTACATACTGTACATTTCACCCCTTAAAGTATGCAATTCAATGATTTTCAGTATAGTCACACAGTTTTACAACCAGCACCACAATCTAAATTTAGAATATTCCATACCATTTTAAAAAATCCAAACACATTAGTAGTCATTCCCCACTTACCTCCCACCTCTCTCTATCCTGAGGCAACCACTATCTTCATTCCGTAGAGTGCATATTATGAGCATATTTAACATTGCTTATGAATGGAATAACATAATCTATGTTCTTTTATGACTAACTACTTTTAATCAACATAATGTTTTCAAGGTTTATTTGTTATAGTATGTATCAGTATTTCATTTCCTTTTATGGCCAAATAATATTCCATTGTATAGTTATACAGCATTTCATGAATCCATTTATTAGTTGATGAGCATCTGGGTTGTTTCCACATCTTGGCTGTGATATATAACTTTGCTGTATTAATCTTTTTTGGTCAACTATAACAAAATACTATAGACTGGGCAATTTAAACAACAGAAATTATCTCTCACAGTTCTGGATGTTGCAAAGTCCAACACAAAGTTGTCAGCTGACTGTTTATGGTGAAGGTTCTCTTACTGGCTTGTGTACCTATTTTATTACTATGTTTTTATGACAGGGAAGGGAGAGAATGGGAGAGGAAATAGAGGGAGAGAGATGCATTCTAGTGTCTCTTCCCTTATAAGTATCCCAGTCCCATTGGATAAGGGCCCCACCTTTACATCTTTATTCAATTTTGATTACCTCCCAGAAGGCCCTATCTCCAAATACAGCAGCAAAGGAAGTAAGTTGGGACTTCAAAATATAAAGGATTTTTTTGATGAGGAGGAGGAGTCAATTCAGTCCAAAGCAGAATTGCAGTGCATATTCAAGTACAGATTTGAGGAGAAAATATGTTTTCCTTTCTCTTCATTTTTGCATAGGGATGGAACTGCTGGGTGATGGGCTAACTGTATGTTTAACGCTTTTGAAGAATAGCCAAACTGCTAGGCAAAGTCTCAATTTCCATGAATGGAGCATTAAGGGCAATTCTGTTGAGGCATCAGAAGACAGCAGCTGTGGAGAAGCATAAGTTCTTTTAGAGATTACTTACAGGATTCCAAAAGTAATAAGGAAAGGCATCCACACATGGCAGATTAAAAAGTAATAGTCTTGTCACCCAGATGGCCATTTTCCTTATGCCAGGTAATTAAGCACAAAGGCCCTGAAGCTCAAGCCTCTCCATTCCCCAGATGAGACTGAAGGATCAACTGATCATGATATCACTCAATACAGTTGAATGTATGAAAGCAATTAAGCACATTCCTTCAAGGCCTTCGAAGCATGGGGTCCACCCTCTGGCACTTCCTTAGTGTTTGTCTCATCCTGAACATCTGCTCTTAGGATCAGATACCTAGCAACCAGTGTTGTGCTTGCTTCCTCCTTCTTACTATTTTCTGTTACTGATCAAGCTTAACTCTTAACACTTTTCTACCTAAATTCATTGTATACATTTTATTTCATATAAATATACTAACTGACCCCAAATTCAAATGACCTACATAACTCTCTTGTAAGGCAAAATAGTTTTTCAAATCAGACTATTCTTTGAATCATGTGAATGTCATACGGACTCATTTTTCTAAATCTATTATCCATTGTGTTTTTCTGTTTTCCCTGCACTTGTGAGTCCCGCCAGCACTTAACTCAAATTATTTATTCTTTCCTACTACCCAACCCATTATGAAATCTCATCTTGCATTTTATATTATTTGCTTGATATCCGACACTTTTTGTTTTGTCCATCTCTTTTAATAAATGTGTATTTCCATCTAAGAGGAAAAGCTACTGTTTTTACTATTGAGGGGCAGAACAGTATTTCCATATCTTTTGGATATATGTAAGTTGAATGAATGAATGAATGAACACATTAATAAAAATCCTAGCTATTTTAAATCCATGTATATTGTTTAGTGTAGCTTGCTCCTACCTTAGTGTAGAATTTTAAGAATTTTATCTGTAGGTTCTTATATTAGCTAGATCTCCTAGCCAATACTTTGGCTTGTGAAGTCAACATAAGGAATAATTTGATGCTATTATATAATCTGTTTCTGAGAACCAACATATTACCCTGTAGATAGTGGTAGTTATCTTAGCATATGAGTTGATGATGGTACATATTGCAGATCAAATTCAAGGTGTTTTCCTTATCTAATAGTTGAGCACATTTTAAAATGCACATGCTCAAATACTATACAATCATGATTCATGGAGTAAAATAAGTCTTAGGAATACACATCTCCAACACATTATCTATGAAGTACATAGAAAATAATATCTTCAAAACAATTTTTCTTTATAAGCATGATTGTTATAACCTTGTAAATACTGAACAGAAATCAAGAGAATCGTTAAAACTTATATGTAGGGACCAAAGAACCAATATATTCCTTAAAGTCAAAGTTACAAAATCAATATATTTGTATCATTGTTTTCTCTTAATACTTTGATTTAGTGATTCAGAATTTCCCTACTTCTCTTGTCCACTTTTCTCAGATAATGTTCCATGATTTCAGAAAATAGCTAGAGGTCTGGTTAATAATTTAAAGTCTTTGATAAGACAGTAAAGGTTCAGCCAACTTATTGTGGATCAAATGTTTCAGCAATGATAATCCAAAGTTGAAGCCAAACACATAAATCACTGCAGGATTTTGTTTTCAAAATGACAGCTTGTTTTCCTTGGCTTCTCACAATTCACATTGATTCCAAATTTGCGTTGTCAAAGCAAATTCCAGGAAAACTTAATGTTGACAAAAAAAAATCCAATATTTTATAAGACACAAAGAGGTACTTACATGTGAATGTTTTCAACTATGGTATTAGAATACAATCTACTATCGATATTGAGTTTAATTTAGTTTCATAATTTGGGGAGCAAAATAGCTAGTGTGTCCCCTCTCAGGAGTGCATGTTGATTATTTTTCAACAAAATTGCTCTGAATAATTGTAAAAAATTGAAATAACTAGAGATCATGTCCACAGTCATGGAGTTGTACATGTTGAGGGTGTTAATAGCCACCATGTTTGGAAGTCAGCTAATTATCCACTCTGGTAATTAAGCAAGCACCTAAAGTGAGAACTTTCTGGGGTATATGAATAACATTGACCTAGTGCTGAAGCAGACTGACAAATAGCAATTGACTAATGTTACATTCATTCATTTCACCAAGATTTACTGTATATCCACTGTGTCCCCTAAACACACAAAAAGTTATTAAAGCACTTGGTTACAAGGTATGTAGGATCCCAGGCTGAGTTAGAAGGCAAGTCTTCCAAGAGAGTAAAGACAAAAAAAATCTAACTTTTATGAAGGCCAAAACTAAGCATTTGATTATTTTCCATCTTACAGTCCATTTCCTTCATTGATATCCCTTGAAGATTTTTGTGTCCCAGTATTCTTTTTTATCAAAAAGCATCTGCAACACATTTATACTCAATATTAAATGGTTTCAAGTTCCTTAAGCTATTATTTTATCCAAAGAATATTTTCATTAACTTGAAAAACATAAAAGGAATAGTTGTTGGTTGCAGACCAACCATATTTAAAGGTGGTCACACATACTACGTAATCTAAATTCCCTTGTTGAAGGGGAAGTCTCAACACAGAATAAAAGAGTGGAGAGATGAGATTGACCATCAGGTCTAATAAAGGACGTAATCATTCACTGTTGATAGCTCTCAATAGGCGCATATTCTGTAGGCGCATATTCTTTCTATGCAAGTTTATTGTCAGAATGTTGATAAATCATGGTACTGAATCTTACCTGGCACAGCCTGAATCCCAGGTGGATGAGCACTGTTGAGTTCACTGCCTCCCTTGGCAATTCTGTTAAGGCCATCCTTGGCATCCCAATTTCCGTGTTGGCAACATGAAATGAGGTGTTTTTCCCATCATTATCCCTTTTGACTTTTGTCCCAATAATAGCAGCAAAAAAAAAATCCTTAGTTATTGCTGCTTTCTCCACATTCATTCAAGGCATTTAAGGATTTTAGATCAGGTTCAACTGTGCTCAGGATCTTTCCTTTTATCTTGGAAAAATAAAGTGATATTAGATTTCAAATGAAGTCACAATTTTTATTGCAGCTGTATAGAGCCAAAATGAAAATAAAAATTAGTTGAGGTGTAGTTATTATAGTTGTATCTCCAATCTAGTGCTATGGTCATTTCTGGGATGAACAGATGTTTAGAGTGTGACTCTTCTTCCACGAGATTTACATTTTTATATAAGCTTACAGAACATCAGCTCTGAAGTAAGGGGGCTTATGTAGAGGACTGTGTACTCATTTTTACTCTGTAAAAGCTAAAAAAGAGTTTGCATTTTCTTTGTACTTTCTCTATTTACTTTTGTGTAAGTTGGTAATGAAATGCCCTCCTTTATTGATGATGTTTCTCTATACAGAGTGCTACATTCCAGGTGGCAATTGTTTACTGTGCCAAGGCTTCAAAACATGAGAAAAATTCTCTATAATAGGCTGAGGAGGGGAAGAAATGAGATGTTATATTTGAACATCAGGAACACATTTTTCTTCATCAAAGAGAAAATGGTTAGAAAAAAAATAAGCCTAAAAGTTAGCCCAAAACAGAGATTAATTTTAATTAAGGCTCAGAAAAAGATGACAAGTGTATTGATAAATGGCTTTCTTTTCTTTGCTTTCCTTCATTTCCTTTCACGGTCTATGCTTGAAGTCAGAAGCTTTTCTAAGCTTCAGTAAGAGGCTCATTATGGAGTAAAAAGCCATGGCAGCTTCAGGTATTCCAAAGGAAGAGTTGATAGTGTTCAGTAAGGTTAGGAAGTCAAGTTATGTCCCAAGAATTTCATAAAATTCTTTCAGTCTAGAATATTCACTAAGCTCTTGCTAACTAAAAGACATTGATCTAGTGTGATGGTTTGGATGTGCGGTGTCTCCCAAAAGTTCACGTGTGAGACAATGCAAGAAGGTTCAGAGGAGAAATTATTGGGTTGTAAGAGTCTTAACCCAATCATTGAATTAATTCCTTGATAGGGATTAACTGAATGGTAACTGAAGTGTAGGGTATGGCTGGGGGTGGGCATTAGGGAGTGGCTTTGGTATATATATTTGTATCTGGAGAGTGGAGTGGCTCTCTCTGCTTCTTGATCACCATGATGTGAGTTGCTTCCCTCTGCCACACACTCTGCCATGATGTATATTATATTACACTCAGCCTCATCTCAAACCCCAAGGAATGGAGCCAGCCTTCTATGGACTAAGACTTCTGAAACTGTGAGCCCTCAAATATACTTTTCCTTTTCTACAATTGTTCTGGTCAGATCCTTTAGTCACCTCAGTGAAAAAGCTGACTAACACATCTACACATTATGGAAGAAAGCATAGATGACTATGTCTAAGACAGAGAAAAAAAAGAAGCATTCAAGTCTTAGAAAAAGTATAGAAAAGTTTTAAACTGGTTTTAGTTTTAATATAGGAAAGTCATCATTTGGGTTTATTTTATGGAAGAAAGCAGAGATAAATTAACTTCAGAGAAAATAATACAGTCCATTGAGCTATCGACATAGATGTGCATGAACATGCTAACCTCAGTTCTACTATAAAAAAATATGTTTTGTGTTGAATACAAAAAAAAAACATAAACTCCTTCCATGAGCAAAATTTAATCTAGTTCTCTTTCTTACTACTTATCAAGAAATAAAAATCTTTTTACTGGAATAAAATCTCTTCATTGGAACAATGTTTAAAGACATTTAAATATCCATATACCTAGTATGTAAAGTAGGAAGAGTCACTGAAAATAAGACATTTTCTCCAAATCTTGAAAGTTGTGTATGTATCTTGCTTGTGGGCATCAGTAAAATTCTTAGGATTAGAAACAATGATATGACAGAAAAAAATATTTTTTTCATTCTACCTCATATAACTCAAAACAGCCCCAGGTATTAGATGTATTAGTCAGGGTTTTCTAGAGGATCAGAACCAACAGGATATGTATAAGTATGATTACAAAAGAGGGATTCATTAGATTGGTTTACACATTCAGAAGCTGGATAATCCATAATGGCCATCTTCCAGATGTAAAGCTGGAGGAACAAATAACTGCTCAGTCCAAGAAGCTGGAGACTTAGATAAGAGGGATCATTATGTAGCCCCAATCTGAGGCTAAAGGCCTGGAGGCTCCTCAGTATGTTTTGGAAGAGTAAAGGAGCTAGAGTCCAACATCCTCAGGTGATTGCAGCAGCAATAGAAGCACCTGCTAAAGAATTGTCCTTGTGCCGGGTGCGATGGTGCATGCCTGTAATCCCAGCAACTTGGTAGGCTGAGGCAGGAGGATCAAAAGTTCAAAGCCAGCCTCAGCAACTTAGTGAGGTCTTATGTAACTCAGTGAGACCGTGTTTCTAAATAAAATACAAAAAAGAGCTGGAGATGTGGTTCAGTGGTTAAGTGCCTCTGGGTTCAATTCCCAGTACCAAAAAAAAAAAAAAGAATTGATCTTGCATCTGTGTTGGCTTCCTCACCTTCCACCTTTTGTTCCATCCAGGACCCTCAACCTACTGGATTATGCTGCCCGCTTTAAGATCAGGTATCCCCAGCTCAGTTTGCTGTCCCATTTGACCATCGTATCTGGAAACACCCTCATGTGCACACCCAGAAGTCTCTTAATCTTAGGCATCTCTTAACACATTCAAGTCGACAATCCAGATTAGCCTTCACAGTAGGTAATATTATTATTGTTATCTTATATATAATATTTCTAAGCCTTAGCGAGTTTTAATGGCTTGACCATAATCACTCAGTAACTAATTGTGGAGATACCATTTAAACTCAGGTCTGTCGGATTTCAATGTTTCTAATGCATTTGGTCATAAGATCTGCCTAATTTCAGACTAAATAAGATTTAGAGAGGTTTTGAGTTCTCTATAATTGTGCAACAAACCACCCTGAAACATGGTGGCTTAAAAAATCATATTTTTTCTTTCTTTCTTTCTTTCTTTCTTTCTTTCTTTCTTTCTTTCTTTCTTTCTTTCTTCCTTCCTTCCTTCCTTCCTTCCTTCCTTTCTTTTCTCATTATATCATTTTCATGAAATTGGACGAAACTTGAGAACATTATGTTAAGTGAAATAAGACAAACTCAAAAAGTCAAGGGGCATATGTTTTCTCTGACATATGGAAGCTACAGAGGGAAAAAAGGAAAAGAAAGTTGGAGGGGGGTCTTATAAAAATCAGAGAAAGATCAGTAGAATAGAGGAAGGGGACTAGGAGGAAATGGAGAGGGGATAGAAAGGGGAAACTCTGGAAAATGATATTGACTAAATTACATTGTGTACATGTGACAATGGTGAATCCCACTATTATGCACAATTACAATGTACTAATGGAGAAAAGAAAAAAAACAACAATTAATTATTTAACTTGCAAATCTAATATTTAGGAAAGTCTTGGCAGAGAAATTTTCTTAGTTCTACACAGCACTATGCAAATGATTTCTCTGGAGCTCTAGGATTTATTTCAATATGGCTCACTTACATGGCTGGCAAGGAGGTTCTCATTGTCAGCTGAGTGCTTAGCTGGAATTGTTGGCCAAAACACTTACTTCTAAACTGGGCAAGGTGGCACATGCCTGTGATCCCAGCGGCTCAGGAGGCTGAGTCAGGAGGATCTTGAGTTCAAAGCCACCTTCAGCAAAAAGCAAGGTGCTAAGCAACTCAGTGAGATCCTATCTCTAAATAAACTACAAAATAGGGCTGCAGATGTGGCTCAGCGGTAGAGTGCCACTAAGTTCAATCCCTGGTACTCTAAAAACAAACAAAACACATCTAGCATCTTCAAGCAGCCTCTCTGCATGGGCTAGCCATGCCTCCCACATATGTACAGCAGCTGGTCTCCAAAAGAAGCATCCCAAAAGCACCCAAAGGAGGTTATGCTGTCTTTTACTGACTAGCACCAAAAGTTATACCACATACTCACAGCTCACCAATATTCAAAGGGAAGTTACACAAACCCCACCTTATATTGGAGATATGTAAACATCACATTACAATAAGAATGCATGGGGTAATATAAAATCTGGGAGCTATCTTCAAAAATTATAATCCACAATAGAAATCATATCAAATATTGTTTCTCAAAGTATGTTTGATTAAAATTAACTGATATTTGTCTTGCTCTGTTGGCAATGCTATGTCACAATACCTGAGAGTAGATAATGTATAAAGAACAAAAATGTGTTTTTCGTAATTCTGGAGGTTGGGAAGTCAAAAACCAGATGCCAGAGTCTGAAGAGGGTCTTTATGTTGCCTCATCAGATGGTGGAAGGTAAAGGAGTAACAGAGGACAATGTATAAACATTCTTTTATACACATTAAGCCCACCATGAGGGAAACATATAATTTAATGTTTTAAGATCAAAGCCTGGGAAGACACATTTTTAATAAATTATTTGGGTGGATTTTATGCATCTTAATATTTAAGACACACTTATCCCATCCAACACTCTTATTTGAGAGAAAAAGAAAATAAGATATAGAGAAGTAAATTATCTTCCCAAGACCACAGAGTGAAATAAGCTGGGTTCGGCCTTTCTTTTGGAGTGTTATTACAGGCCTGGGAAACGAGGCTGAGACCAGGATCACCTCAGTTAAAGTTCACATAATAATAGAGAAGCGAAAGATCTCATGGACTTCAGAAACTGCTTTTGGAGAAAAAAAAAATCATCTTGAATGTCTCACTCTGCTTATGGTGGACAGGAGATGTCCACAGGAGATGTGGACAAATGGTTGCTGAATCAACAGTAGAAAGAAGAAAAGTTTCAGATCTCCAGGAAGGAGCTGAATGGAGCGCATGAACAGAGCATAGCTGAAACCAAAGCACTGACTTATTTGTTCTGGATTTTTAAAGTGGATATATATTGAATTTCCCCCCATCTCTCTGAGTACACTGAGAGAGAGAGAGAGAGAGAGAGAGAGAGAGAGAGAGAGAGAGAGAGAGAGAGA